>NC_142944.1:1634856-1637356 GCF_046866305.1 Octopus bimaculoides
TGTATGTCCGTATTATGTATTTGACACCGTCAGTCGTGAGGGACTTTAGAAGATCATAGGAAAGTTGCGCTGCCCAGACAAATTCCTCAGCGTCGTGCGTCAGCCCCACGACGGCATGCTCGACGTGCTAGGGGTGCTGGACAGTGGAGATTCTTCTCTCGCATCCCCAGCCGCTAACGGAGTCAAGCAAGGCACCTATGTTGTACAACATGATGTTCTCAGCCATGTTGAATGGTTGTTTTCGCAGCATCAACAAAACCAGCGTCAATGTCAGAGATTCAGGACTGATGTCAGACTCTCCATCCTGCAGAAACTACTGACCAAGACCAAGGTGAAAGGGGACTCAGTATGCAGCTTCCTGTTCACAGACGACTTCACACTCAGCATTATTACAAAGGCTCTGATGCAACAGAGCATGAACTGCTTTTCTGCTGCCTGCAACAACTTTGGCCTCACAATCAGTACTGAGAAGACAGAAGCCATGCACCAACCTGCCCCACGAAAGCAGTATGTGGAACCAACTATCACTGTTGAAAGGGAAACCCTGAAGGTTGTTAAATTCACGTACCTTGGCAGCACACTCTACAGAATTATAAATATATACAACGAAGTCGACACACGTATTGCAAAGAAGAGCTCAGCATCCGAGCATCTACGTGAATCAGTTTGGGAGAAGAGAGGTATTAGGATGGTCACCAAGTTGAAGATGTACCAAGCAGTTGTACAGCTTACACTAATATATGCCTTGGACGGTTTACGAACACCACGCCAAACGGCTGAACCGCTTTCCATATGAGCTGTCTGAGAAAGCTATAGAAAATACCGTGTCACTACAAGGTCCAGGACACAGAGGTCTTCTCTTGAGCTGATCTGCCAAGCATTTACACTCTGCTAAGGAGAGTCCAGATCAGGTGGGAAAGCCACCTTGTTCGAATGCCTGACACACAACTAGCCATAAGATTGCTTTACAGTGAATTGGCAGAGGGCAAGCACACAAGGTGAGGGAAAAAAGCGCTTGAAAGATACTCTAAATGCCTCACTGAAGTGCTTTCAGATCAACAGCTGGGGAATGCAGGCACAGGACGTCCCTACCTAGTGTAGCTGCATCAACAAAGGTGCCGCTTCCTGCGCACAGGAGCACAAAGAAAATGTGAGCTGTACTAGTCCATTCCTTGCTTTCATTCTCAGCAGAAAACTAGTGTCCGACCTGCAGCAGAACCGGGCGCAGCGTGGCCTGTCTTCTCCCGTGTGATATCCTGGTCATCGTCGAAACGACGGCTCGGAAATAAGTGCTTCGCTTAAAAATGCGTACTAGGTTTGATTTGTTCGACTAAACCAAACACGGTGGTGCCCCGGCATGGCCGCCCACTAATGACTGAAAATTGTGCCTACATTTCCCAGGTGTTAGAGTTGATCTGAAAGCACTTCAGTGAGGCTTTGAGAGTATCTTCGGAGCGCTTTTTCTGCCCGTCATACATACATACATACATACATACATACATACACACATACATATGATGGGCTTCTTCCAATTTCCTTCTACGAATCCACTCACTAGACTAGTAACATCTCCATCAATGATTTGACTGTTTCCCCTGAATCTGATGAGGAATGTTGTCACTAAAGAATATTACAGCCGAATAAAGAACTTTGGACCTCGGAACTCCCTGCATTCAATAAAACAGTGGCCCACAATGTGTTTGCAGTACCCGTACTCATACTAACATTTGGGTTATTTGAGTGGAGACTTGATGAGATCTAAGTCATTGATGTGAAAACCCGGAAGATACTAACAAGCACACATAATTTCCACATAAACAGCGATGTAGACTGCCAGTACCTAAAACGAAAATAAGGTGGAAGAGGCTTAACATCGATCCAAAATGCCTTTGAATGTCACATCATATTCCTTTGGCAACATCTTTTAACTACCAAGTGTCGAGGCTGATAACATCATTGGAAGGCAGCTCCTTCAGCAACACTCTTTGTCTGATAACCTAGAATACATGCCTAAAGAAGTCGCACGACTCTACCGCAATGTATCATCAGATGAAAGGATGAGCATTTATGAGCAGAAGACTATGCATGGATATGTTAGAAATTTCAGCGATGATAGTAACATCGCTCATCAAAGCAGTTTATCATAGACTAATAGCTGGATAACTACCTTCCACTTTGAAGGGTATACGTTTGTAATCCAGGAACAGGAAATATCAACCAAGTATTTGATGCACAAAAGAGACAGATATGCAGGTAAAGCCGTAAAGTATGACAATCGATGCAGATTTTGTGGAGTTAACACCGAAGATATCACCCACATCATAAGCAGTTGTCCGAAAATGTCATAACGGTATTATCTACAGGTGAGACATGACGTTGTAACTGGGACATTCTACAATGAAATCTGTCAGAAGGATAATCCCGAGGACAAAAAAATAAGAACCCACAATAAAAAGGAATACTGGTGGAATGTCCCAGTGAAGACCTCAATAAAATGTAA
>NC_142944.1:1644856-1687356 GCF_046866305.1 Octopus bimaculoides
CACTGGTACTTTATTGACCCCGAAAGGATGAAAGGCAAAGTCGACCTCGGCAGAATTTGAACTCAGAACGAAAGTTGGAAGACATACCGCTATGCCTTTTGTCCGTCATGCTAATGATTCTGCCAGCTAACAGCCTTGGTAGCAGACGAAAATTGTCATTTAAAACACTGTAGAAAACTCAGGAACAATGCCAGACGGTTTGAGGAAGTAACTTCAGCTATTTACTAATTACACTAGGAGATGTTTATTTTATGGCCCAGACAGTTTTCCCAAGAAGTAACTCAAGTAAAAATGGTCCGCAAATAGGGACATTTCAGATGGAAAGTAACTAAAATCAGTAGGGACTTCTCAAGAAAGTCTTCCCGGTGAACTCAGGCAAGTAGAGAGGTTTAAGGATTTCCAAGCTGTATTCACAAGTGATGTAAATCAGGAGACTGGATTAGATACTAGAAATACAGATGCCAACACAAGAATGTACCAACTCTAAGCATTTGATTCTCAGAAAAGGAGAGGTTGTGAAAAAAAGTCGAACTATCTATTTTCAGTTCGGTTTTCGTGCCTATCCTCACCTATGGACATGAATGTTGAGTAATGACCGAAAGAATACAATCGCGAATACAAAACGAAGGAAATGGGGTGCCTCTGGAGGATTTCAAGAGTAACGTCACTCGACAGAGTGCATAGCTCAGAGATCAGATAGTCTTTCACGGTCAAGTCCACTACTTCTCCGAATTCAGAGGTCACACTTCCATTACTATGTACCTGTTATTAGAATGTCACAGTAAAGCATCGTGTTGCGGATTCCTCAAGTCGAGCCAGCCGGCAGGAAACCTAGGGGTAAACCGAGAATGATAAGACACATCGTCTCGGTTGGCCGTGTTCAGGAATCCAGCTAGAAAGTGTAATGGGGGATGTGCCTATGGACTGTCCCTCCATGACTCTTCCATGAATAGAAGGCAGAGTAGATGGATGAATGGATGCATCATTCAGTCATCCGTGAAAGTAGATATCTGCTGATTCTTCCAATACTCTGAAATTTAGAATTTCTTGTTTTCAGAGAGCGTTGAATATTTCTATCCCGCGCCATTCAACTGTCAGTTTATATGCATTGTTTGTAATCCTAGATGAGAACTGACATAATGCTTTTATTATACTGAATTGCAAACAACAGAAGCCAATCAACATATGATTTGATTTCAAGCATACGCGAATGTGGTATCAAATGTCAAGTTTGTATATGAAAGAGCAGTTCTTTCTAGCGGAGGTCTCCCCAACCACCGCACCGCGGATCATTTGCTACCGGGCCTCACGAAAAGAATAAATTTTAAAATTTCATTTCTATTTTATTGACTATTGTAGCCTGCAAGATGTTTTTGCTTCGCTTCTCAATCAAATGGTTCCGGGCTCAGTCCAACTGCGAGGCATCTTAGACAAGTGTCTACTATTACGATAGCCTCGGGTAGACCAAAGCCTTATGAGTGGATTTTGCAGACGGAAACTGGAAAATGTGTGTGCGTGTCTGTGTCTTTGTTTTCATTTGTCCCTCACCACTGCTTGACAACTGGTGTTGGTTTGTTTGTCCCCGTAACTTAGCCGTTCAACAAAAGAGGCCAATAAAATAAGTACCAGGCTTAAAGAATAAGTACTGGGTCGATTCATTCAATTAAAGTTCTTCAAGGTGGTGCCCCAGCATGGCCACAGTCTAATGACTGAAAGAAGTAAAAAATAAAAACTATGTGTTACTCTTGTAATAATTAAATTATATAAATGTTGTGTTTTGTTATGTGCACGATTCCCTGGTCTGTGGAGAAACTGTCTGGCATGAAACCGGGTCAGTGGAGCGAACAAAGGTTGGTGACTGCTGCTTTATGGCACCAAAGTATTTTATTCCCCCACACAAACAATTACGGGTGCTTTTTAAATATCGGACAATGTTTGAGGAGACAAATATAGATCATAAAACTAGAAACTTTGTATAATGATCCAAGAAATGTCCTCCTTGTTAAGTCTGTATAAGTTCTATTTGCGCAGGTCAGTAAGTTTCAAAGCATTTGTCTCACAATGAGATGAAAAGGCTAATGGACTTGTCTGTAACTTACGTGGATACTTTGAAGCAACATCGACTGCAGTAGCGTAGCGTTGAAAACGATGAAAATCAGGGTTTGAACTCTTTACAGAGTACGGTAGCTCTTTGAGAACAAAAGTCTTAAGATCCATAAATGGACCAAACCTTAACTAAATATCCTTTTGTTCAGCCCAACAAGTTTCGAATCTAACGCACACGAATTTAATACATGCTGTTCTTTTCACTTAAGACACCAACCACAATGATTCTGAGATTGCAACCGTCTTATATGCCATGTATAGGATCAGAAAAGAGCTCCTGGCCTCTGGTAGGAATGTATCTTCTGTGGGCAAAAAAATATAACATTCTCAACGGTCAGAAATTATCAGGAAAGCTGAGTTTGTCTATCAAGTCTAGAGCACCATTAACAAGAAACCCGGCAAGTCAATGTGAGCCATTATCAATCATCTTCACATATCATAGCTAACGATTACACGCGTGATGCCCGAAGACTTCCATTATCACGAGAAGAAAGTAATTCATATCCGATAAAACTTGGGAGAACCATGTGGTCCGGCTAGAGCGCTTGCTGCACAAACTCAAGCACACCAAGGAGACTGACATGCTCTGGTTCTTCTCAGATGAGAAGATCGTTGTCTAGGATGAAAAAGTGAACAGGAAGAATAACAGATGGCTTTGTGTGGGCGCCACTGAAGTCCCTACACTAAATTCCAATCGTCTGAGGGTCATAAACAATGAGGGCCATGTCATGCCACTTCACTTTTTCCTGCGAGATCAATGCGACAGCCTACATCAAGAAAATGGGGTCGGTTTCCCTGAATCGATAGGGGTCATACGTGTCCCAGCAAGGACTCTGCTCCCTCTCACACAGCCTATACGACTCAGGAGTGGATGGCCAAAGATTTCCATAGTCATGACATCTCTAACATATGGTCTCCTACCTCTCTCGAAATAAACGCTCTGGACTACTACGCAAGGAGACCAACGAGCATGCCCACACTACCAAGGCCTCGTTGATATTTGCTATTTGGGCCAATTTAAGTAAAGATCACCTGATAAACGCGTTTAGTCGTTTCAGAAGCTTTACCCACGCAGTAATCGAGGTTGACGCTGGTTTCATTGAATAATATTTTGCTGTGTGTATGTAAGAATATGTGTATCGCATTCTATAAAGATTTTTCTAAATATTTTTGTTTACTTTAAATTAAAACTTCCTTCTCAAATAGCTTACGCACCCCGTGACATATGTAAAAGTGTTTTACCCTACTTATTTCTGCCCTATTCTTTCAGTTTTCTGTCTTTTATTAATCTTTCATCGTACATATAACTAAAACCTTGATCTTGACTCTAATTTTGTGTTTTGCGTTTTATTTACTAAAGCTAAGTGTTTAAGTAAACTTTCCATTCATCTATTTTCTCTGCCCACTCTTCCTGGAAAGGTCATGAGCAGAATTCTTGGGCACATCTTTCATTGCATCCTATGAACAAGAAACGTCATTAGACTTTCTGGGTAGATTTCCAAGTGTGACCAATTGAATCTATGGATATCATCCTGCCATCTAGTTCTTGGTCAACCTCTTGGTCCCCTGCTAGTTGGCTCAGCTTGAAGAATCCAGCTTGTGATTCTTTTCTGCGATGTTTCCAATCAGAAGTCCATCGTAACGGAGCTGTGAAATCTCAATGCAGGAAAGTAGAGGCTCAACTGAAAGAGAAACTCCCTGATCTCCGAGCTATGCACCTTGTCCATAAATCCTTCAGAGGAATCCCATTACGGTTTCTTGTAATTTCAATCGTACGCTTTTGGACGTAACCCAACATTCATGTCCATAAGTGAGGACAAGCACGAAAACTGAATTGAAAATAGCTAGTTTGTCTCTTTTACCAACCTCTGCTCTTCTGAGGATCGAATACTTCAACTAATATATTATTGTGTCAGGACCTGCAATTCTTATATCCAGTTCAGCTTCACTCGTCCCATCACTCGTGAATACGGCCCAAATGTCTTTTTTTCTTTTTGCATATGATGGCTGTGATGCTCACATTCTTGCTTCATGTAGTTTAATTTTTGTTATTCTGTAATTGCTGTTAGTTTTAGATTAAGTAGTTGGTAGTTTGGTAAACATCTCCGATGCTAGCATCAAAATCAGAAAAGTATGAACTTGAACAGCGTGACTCAGACTCAAGAAAATACGAAAGTGAAGATCGTGAAAGGGAACAAAAACCAGACAGTTCCTTACCAACGAAGAGTCAATGTTCTTGTATTGCAATGAAAAGCAAGAAAGAGCTTAGATGGCTGATGCACAAGGATGCTACGAATGGCCCTGAATGTAAAATGGCTGCAGCACATGACCAATGAACACCCTATGAAAGCCTTCCAAAAGTGACCAACAAGATTAGAGAACGACGTTTGCATGCAATACCAGGAAGAAGAAGCATAAAACCTTGAACTCTGGAACGCACAACATGGTACCAACAAGTTTAGGAAATGTTGTCTGCCATTTGTTGATATCCTGAAGGAGGACACAGAATTGGATTCTGTCCATGAACTGAAGATGGTGATGATAGATCAAGATGTTTGGTGAAGTGGTTTTGTTTTGGAGGACTGGGTGGAAGCCTGGCCAAAACAAAGAATAAGTCAGTTGTCACTGTCGTTACATGTCACGAAATGTTACGAAAATTCTCAAGGTTATTTCTTGTACTGATAAAGTCATTCTTTGCATATGACCTAACGATGTCTGAGAGGTATCCTGTAACCCAATACGACATTCATATCTCCTGCAAGGGTTTTGTATGTGCTTGTACATAACTTGGTTTCAAAATCTGTTTTTCTATTATGTTAGGAATTTCATCAAGCAGATTTTATATAATCTAAATGTAGGTCATTTAACTTGTCTACAATATTTTTGTTCATTCATTCACTCTATCCCAACAATATTAAAGCAAATATATTTCACCTAGAAATCGGGCCAAAAGATATGTACAGTAACGGGACTATATCCACTTAACGGTTCCTTAAAAATTATTTGTATTTTTAGACACAGGCATTACTCTGTGGTAATAAGTTTGCTTCCCAACAAAATAGTTCCGAGTTCGGTCTCACTGAGTAACACCTTGGGCGAGTATCTTCTACTAAAGCCCCCGGTCCACCAAAGCTTTGAGAGTGGATTTGGTAGGCAGAAACTGAAAGAAACCTGCCATATCACACTGGGTTGTTTCTCACCAGGCATTGCTCTCCACAAACCTTCTGCTATAATCTCAATCTCTCTCTCTCTCTCTTTCTCTCTCTCTCTCTCTCTCTCTCTCTCTCTCTCTCTCTCTCTCTCTCTCTCTCTCTATCTCTCTCTTTCCACAAAACCGACGCTACAATCTTTCTTGCATTGATTTATCGCTTAGCAACATATGTTTTCACCTCATTTAAACAATTCATCCCTGGTTCAGTTACTTACCTGAATGACTTCTCACGAACGTCACCAACTGATCGATAAACCATACCTGTGTCTCTCTGTAATATTGGATTGTTGTACTCTAGTTATAATGGAAACTTTTTATTGGATTTCATCAACATTTTCACCACCCGTTTTCTCTCAACCTGTGTATAATAATTTTTCTCTCAACAATTTTTGCTGATTTTTTTTTAATAAAATTCATTTTGTTTTATATCCTTTCTACATCTTCTCATTCTTTCACAACCTTTCCCTTTTGCAGTGATCCGTTCAAATTTCTCTGTCAGAGATTCCACGTGTTTCTAACTATTCTGTTCCAATTTTCTTTACCTTTTGTCATAACCCTTTCTACTTTATAAACTCTTTCAAACTCAATTACTTTTTCTTCGGATATCATGACTTACCTCTTTCTTATTTTTTCCACTTTCTTATTTATCGATTTTGTAATTTTTCCTCTCAGCTTGTACCTCCTTTAACTTTTTTTTTCTCACCAATAGCATCGTTTTCCTCACTTGGCCTGTCTTTTTGCTTTCCTCCTACCTATGCCATATTCACATCCCCCTCCACTCACTCTTTGCTAACCACCTGCACCTCACAGTGCTCATACAGCGCCCTTCCACGGATGCTCTCCTATACACGCACACAACATCCCCACCTCTTCCTCTCTTCTTAACTCTTCCCCTTAGAACCGAATTCTCACTTTTGGCTTCTTATTATTTCATTCTTACTTATTTCCTCCTTTTCACCACTTATTTTCCTTTTCGTTTTTATGATGAAAGCCTAATGTCCGAAGCGTCAAGTTCCCTTCCATTTTTCTTTCTAAGCCTTAAAGTAATAATGCCTTTGCGAAAACTTGTTCGTCTTGTGTTTTTTTCTTGTTGCTCGTGTTTTTTTGCTCATTCGTTGAAAAATATTTGTATTCTACGTAAAAATTTTCAAAGATCCCAAATTTACTGAAGAAGAGAACTGGGGCTAATAGTATTATAAAGAAGCGGGAACGAATCAACAACTTATGCTGGAATATCCAAATAAACGGCAAAGTTGACATGGTCCAGAGCACGTGCTCCTGGATCCTTAGGACTTTGTACTCTAGAGATACTCTTACCGTTATCCTTCTCTTCTCCACCTTCGCCTGTCCTCACCTTGAATACTGTAGACCGCTATGATCTCCCTAGACGAAACAAAATATAAAAAAAATTGAAACTCTTCAGAGATCAATCACAAAAAAAAAAGATAGGCGACATGACAGTTCTTGAATATTGGGATTGGCTAACGAAGCTCAAATTCTATTTCTTCCAAAGTCGTTGTGAGCGCTATACCATTTGTATGCGGAAAATATATTCCATAAACATCAATCAAATGTCTTCATTATCTTTAAATTTCACTAACGCTTGGTCTCCGTGCCATCCGTCTTCTACAAAACTAGTGCTCGCGTCACATCACAAAACTAAAGCAGAACTATTTCACCTCAACTTGCCTTGTTTTCTTTTTCACCATGCCAAGAAACATAAGAGAAGAAAAGTTCTCACAACATTCAGACGGTTGTAGGGAAAATCTCTCCAATAAATTCCAGATAAATCACCTACGCCCGTAGATATCACTTCAAAAACATAACACTTTACTCGAATAGGCTACGGTGACCAAAGAATCACTGTAATATAAAACATTAATAAATATCTTTTCCAGGTGGCGCCATTAAGTCAGACATGACCTGGGCCAATTCTGGCCAAAACTTAAGTATCTAAGTACATAGAATATTTGAAAGATGACAAACTTACCGAAGGAGAGAAATGAAATTATATTGCATAATGTTCAAACATTTTCAGAGAATATTGGCGGACGTAATGATGTACTATATTTTCCAACATAAAAATCGACATAGTATATAGTGTAAACATTCAAAACATAGTCATTATCTTTCAAAATCCCGCTGCATTTCACGTGGAATTTTCGGTTCTTCAAAATCATCTTTGTTTAAATCAGCCTACCTTTTTTGACTGTAAATTTTTATCTGAAAAATTCGGCCTGTTCGCCGGAAAATACAGTATATTTTAAAATCTACCCAAAGTTACCTCTCTTCGGTATTTCCCTTTGATAACAGCTAAAGAGCTAGACATGCGTTTGGAAATTCAATAGGAGTCAGTACAGGCCAGATATGTTTTTACATCTTTTACCCAAAGAGAGAATGTTTTTCTCCACGGTAACTGCAGTGAATATGTCTTTACAAGATGAAATGTCACGAACATATTTTAACTCACCTAAAGTGTGCATGTTTGTGTGTGTACAGGGTGGTATTCGGGCTAAATTTGGCGATTTTTTATGCCACTTTATCAGGAAGAGCTTGATGTATTTGTGAATGGTCAACGTCACTCAAGAGCATAAAGATTAAAATTGCGGTTGAGGAAAAATTAGTTGACATGGGGGACTGGAAGCCATCTGAATATTGGAAAAGTTTCATATTTCATGCGGGGTATCAAAATGCCAACATCATGACTGCTGCTCAATGCTCTGTGAACAATGCGCTGTGAAAGGCTGTAAGAAGTGCCATGAACATCGTCAAGATCAAGTTTGCCTCAAAGTGTTATGACCTTTGGGTTTGTCTCCAGTGAGGATAACATCATGCTGCCCACATCTTTGGAAAGGGCCTTAGGCTCACTTCAGACGACTATGTGAAGCTGCTGAAGATTGTAGTCAAACGCTGGTTGTTGCTGGAAGGCTATGTGTGTATCAGCAGGATTCGGTTCCTTGTCATAACTCCAGAAAGAGTCAGAAGTGGTTGTCGGCGTATTTCTATTTCACCTGCTCCATTTTCTGGTCACCTGATTACTATGTAGATTACTATGTGTGGGATGCGATTGAGAAAGACAACAACTGCTCTGCTTGCAACACCGAGGCCGAGCTGGTGACCAAGATCTTGCCAGATTCAGAGTGAGGAAGGAATGCACCTCTACTAATATAAATTTTATCGATGTCACATACTTATTGTATGTATTTTGTTTATGCGCTTTTAACACTCGACGTATTAAAAGGACGTTTCCCTGGATGAAATAATCCCACAGCCAATAATTGACATCGGTAAAGTTTGCTTTATTAGAGTTGCTTCTTATTCAAAATCTAATTTTGTTTACCTTGTGTGGCGTTGCTGCATATCAGCAGAGAGATTTTACACTAACCGCAAATATACCTCAGACCAGTGATTCGAATTCGTTTCAAAGTGACTTGGGTATACGCTGCTACTGACGAGCTGAAATAACAGCGAAATATCGATAACTACCGTGCTTGTTCCACAACGCGACGATTCAGTGATTTTTAACACTCGACGTCTTAAAAGGACATTTTCCCTACACAGAATCCCGCAGATGATGTGTGTATAAAATATGTAACGTTGGTAATGTTTATACACACACATTCACACACACAGACACACACGCACGCACACACACGCACACACACACATACACACACACACACACACACACACATATATATGGGAGAATATACAAAAAATAACAACAGACGAGGACAGGTGGTGTAAATAACAAAAGTATATATTAGTATGACGCTCGGGAATACGGAAAGTCTTTGACGTTTCGATATATATATATATATATATATATATATATATATATATATATATATATATATATATCACAGTGTCTACCAAACCATCTGATGACACCGCTGGTCACAATACGCTTCCAATTCTGTCTCGATTGCGCCATTCTTGACCCAAATCGTTTAACTAAATCGTCATTCTATCGGTGCGGAGGCCTTCCAAGTGGCCTTTTCCGATCTCTTATGTACCACTCGGCAACTGCACGGGTCCATCTCTTGTCTGTGAACCTTGTGATATGTCCGGCTCAGCAGCACTTGTTCTTTTGATATTCTACGATCATTCACTCCGCTCCGTTTCAAATTTAATTACTGAAATTTAAAATCTGGTTTTAGGTTTAACTAACCACCAGGATACGCGCGCGCACACACGTACATCCCAGATCTGCACACTTAATCACTTAAAATTCCTCGTAATAAATCGGAACATATGCGTGTGTGTGTATGTATGAA
This sequence comes from Octopus bimaculoides, assembly GCF_046866305.1. Classification (NCBI taxonomy): domain Eukaryota; kingdom Metazoa; phylum Mollusca; class Cephalopoda; order Octopoda; family Octopodidae; genus Octopus; species Octopus bimaculoides. The sequence continues at coordinate 1,654,451 of NC_142944.1, forward strand.
TGTATGTATATAACGTATGTATGTTTGTATCTATGTAATGTATGTATGTAATATATGTATGTATGTGTGTATGAATGAATGTATGTATGAATGTATGTATGCATGCATGTGTGTATGTGTGTATGTATGTATGTATGTATGTATCTGGATGGATGGATGGATGTAAATAAGTTCTCTGTTTCTCTTAATTTCTAGTTTACCTTCGACTGGTCACCTTCCCGGCGGCAAGGTTGTAAAGAAAAGGAAATTGTCATCGTCTCTAGTGTAAATAGTCATCATTTGAATCATAAAACGTTTCGCAAATTTTGAACGTTCTAAAAATCGTGGTCATTTGTAGCGTGAATTAAGGAGCTACGATCTTTCTCCACAAATCCGAGTTTTAATCCTTGCCCACGTGAAAAGAGGTACATTTTGTCATACCTAAGGGCCCCCTTCATGCCTATAATCGCCAGTTCCCCAACCAATACCTAGGAATCCGGCAAAGAGGTTCAGCAGAACATACACAAATACACTCATTAACACATGTGCTCTCTAACACGGTGGATATTCACCTAAAAGATCCTTCCCTTCCCCCAATATAAGACCCTACATATATAGTACTCATACACACGCTCCATACGTACACAAACACTCCAAAGAATTTAACCGAAATATAAATAAGATACACACAAGTATTTATGCAGCTTTTGTCCCACCCTCCCGCCCCCACCCCGAAAACGCTACAGATATAGTATCACTGCATACATTTTAGTTTTACAAGAACAACCCAAAAACAAACACACATTTCTAAAAAACTCTTGTCATCTTGCAACGCCCGCAGTGGCTGTTTTTTGCCACCAAGAGATATAACTCTTAATTTAACCCTTGCTTAGATCGTTTCGTCTTTTTCACAGCAAATACAAACACGGTGTGTCTTTTCACAGCCAGCAATACAGAGCAGTATTTTCTTCTGTAACTACCATTTCTGAAGAGTGCAGGGATTACATAATCGGATTGTTATCTAGCACCCTGTTGAACTCTTAGTGCGAAACCGATTGGTAAGATCGACTGTATTGGATATACAATACTGTACACTTCGATTAATATACCCAGTCTGTTGACAAATATACAACATATTTTATGGATTCTTAGACGGTTCTGTGTGCGTGTGTGTGTGTGTGTGTGTGTGTGTGTGTGTGTGTGTGTGTGTGTGTGTGTGTGTGTGCGTGTGTGTGTGTGTGTGTGTGTGTGCGTGCGTGTGTGTGCGCGCGCGTGCGCACGTATGTATGTATCCCTTTATCGATCAGTATGATCACAATGCGCTCCCTTGCATTGTTGCAACCTCCGAATGATGTCGCTCCACTGGCTAAGTGGTCAGGTCAATATTCTCCGCTGAATGGAACGCCACTCCGTTGCAGGATTATCCATTTCCAATTGAGGGGACTGGAGCAATGTAAAATGATGTCTTGCTCAAGAACACAACGCCCGTCTGGGAATCGAGACCGCGATCCTGCGATCGCTAGTGCAACGCCCTAGCCTCAAGGTCACGCGCTTTCACACTACACACACACGCAAACAAACATACACACACACACAAACAAACACACTCATACACATGCACACACGCGTGCACACATACACACACACACTTACATACACTTCAAAGTCAGGATAGATACTTTATAACCACTCTACTGTAATCCGAACTTGGCTAATTGCATCAACCATTGGGAAACATTAGGAATTGTGTTGATCAAACAACTACAGCTGTGCTCTCGTTTAATTAAATGAGTAAATCATAAGTTTTCTCCGAAGAATTTCGCATAAAGTTCCAGAGTATATTAAGAAAACACAGAGAAGAATAGAATATTACACATCTTTAATTAATAGTTTACAACATATAAAATACCGACACGTGTTTCCATTATGCAGGCGTTTTAGGTCCTGAATATTAATCGATCCATATTAAATCGATTATAGTATTACATAGACCCAAATATGTACACTACCATAACATTTTAAAGACGCTCCCACCTAAGGGAATTGAAAAGAACTATTAGTAGCCGCTGTATAATTAAGTGACCAAAGATCGCACAGGGCAAGGGAAATAGAAGTTTAAGAGGATAAAACGAAGAGGTATTAATGAAATATGATATAAAAAATTTTGTTGTATTTAAGCTCAAACTAATCTCGAAGTGATCGAAGTGAAAATCAGGATATTTATAAGTTAGACAATTAATAAGGAATCAAGAAGATTTGAAAAGGCAAAGCTGTTGTTTGTCCTCGACCACTGCTTGACAATTGGGTGTTGGTTTGTTTACGTGCCCGTATCTTATCTGTTCGGCATAAATCTTTGATAGAATAAGCATCAAGCTTTAAAAATGTACTGGAATCAATTTTCTCAACCAAACCCTTCTAAGCAATGCTCCAGCTAGGCTGAGTTCAATGTCTGAAACAAGTAAGAAATAAAAGAAGAGATAAACCAGTATTCTTTCTATTGCCTCTGAACTCTTTTAAAGTAACTCCAACTTCCTAATACTGTTTTAGTATGAATTTTTTCAACCCCTCCGAAAACATTTGTCAGTGTGAAGCACTGGTCCTGTGTTTGGCTTTAAACTGCATCCGACTGTTGGACCCTGCTTCGGGAGTTCCAGGGTTCTGGGGAGAGCGGAACCACCTCTTAGTCATAATTGTTCCCAGATCGACTCTGGCCGAAATAGTAGCACCTGTTAGGGTCCCATCTATAAATTAATTAGCATGTTATGGAAGAAACTCTAGGCACAAACACTCACTACTTTGTGAGCGCCTTAAGAAAGGAAAAGATTAGGGGAGTCAGCCTCGACAGCAAATCACGGTGTCCAGTCCCTCGGGCGGTCTACTACCCTCTTTGACACCCTTCCAACAACTTCTGGTCATTCCAATGTAAAACCTACAGATTGTTGGTCACTACTGTTGTCCGAGCCTCAGTAGTTTAACCCTGACCTTAATCCGAGTGTGATCGGATTGCATTGACTGACTCTCACTTTAAAACTGCTAAACACAGGCAGGAAGAAAGCCCTGTAACGTTTAAGATCACTTGATAGCGTGTTGCTCTTTCTCCTGATCATCAGACTTGAAGAAACTGCCATTATATCCGTTAAATAAAAAAATTTTAAAATTATACCCACCTATTGCATTACTATCAGTGCATTCTGATCATAATTTGCTGCTAAACATTTCTGTTTTTTTATGGAATTAGTTTCTGTTGTCAATTTTATATTGTTTTCTAAAACATGACCATATTAGTTATAATAATTTATAATCATCATCCAGTCGGGCGACTTTCCCAGACCAAAGCAACTCTTCCACGCCAAATGTTCAGATCAAATAATGCGACACGAACGTCTGGCTTGGGTTAGGGTTTCAGTGGTCTTTTGCTAACTGAAATGTCTCATTTGCTCAGACGATGACTACAAATGACCGCAGTTATTCATTAACTGAACTCGTTGATCCTGGCCGTTGACATTTTCTTGTTTGTTCCTCCTTTCTTCGTCTGGTGACGTTGACTCCATAAGCTCACATGCTTCACATCCACCATGCTACATCCCATGGTTTCCACGCAACGCTAGTACAAGTGGTTACATGCTATGGGTCAGAGAAGATCTGGGAACAATAGAGGATAAAAAGTGGGTCCACGCTCCTCAAACCCTGGAATTCCCGAACAAGGGTGACACTACCAGACGCACTTTAAAGTCATACCCATAACATTTATAGTCTCTTTGGCGAACGGCTAAGTTATAGGGACATAAACAAACCAAGCCCGGTTGTCAAGCGGTGGCGGGGGACAAATACGAACACAAAGACACACACACACACACACACACACACACACACACACACACACACATAGCTATGATGCTGGTGCAGGCGTGACTGTGCGGTAGGAGGTTTGCTTCGCAACTTCTTGGTTCTGGGTTCGGTCACCCAGATTGTACCTTAGGTGACTTCTACTATAGCCTCGAGCCGACCAAAGACTTGAGAGTGGATTTTATAAACAGAGACGTGTGTGTGTGTGTGTGTGTGTGTGTCTTTGTGTTCGTATTTGTCCCCCACCACCGCTTGACAACTGGGCTTGGTTAGTTTGTGTCCCTATAACTTAGCTGTTCGCCAAAGAGACTGGTAGAATAAGTACCAGGCTTACGAAAAAAATATGTACTTGGGTCGATTTATTCGACTAAAACCCTTCAAGATGTTGCCCTAGCATGGCCGCACTCCAAAGACTAAAACAGGTGAAACAAGATTAAGAAAAAGATAGTTGTAATATTTTATCCTTGATTGGAACTAAACGACTACGAAGTGTTGCATATTATAACTGTTTCTGGAATGATGAATTAATGTAATTCTTCATGACAGTCAACAAAGAACTTCAGCGTTCAGTTTACCTTGCCATTTACACTTTAGCGTTCTGACCTTAGCCGTAACCCTAACCCTGGTCCTAAACTCTAACCTTGGCCATTTACACTTTAGCGTGCTGACCTTAGCCGTAACCCTAACCCTGGTCCTAAACTCTAACCTTGGCCATTTACACTTTAACCTTTACCCCAATAATAACCCTAAACCCTAAACCTTAACCCTAATCCTAACCCAGATCAGTTCATTTCACAGCATTGACTACTGCGGTAAACCGCACGCTAAAGTAGCAGCCATATCTATTATATCACACACCTTTAGCGTTTATAATATTTGAAAATATTTTATTCACTCGGCTGAATTTTCTAGTATGTTGCAAGAAACTTAGGTTGCGGCAATGCTTGGTTGAGCATCCCAGTGGCGTCATCTTCTGTGCTACACTGCAGTATCAAGACCAAAATAACCTAGTGACAATCAGTGAATATTGAACACCCAGTGCTATCGGAAAGATGTCAGTGAACTGATAGTTATGTAATTTGTTATGTAAATTGAGAACAATTTTTAATAAGCGTATTGTCAGCAGTTGATACTGAGAAGAATTGCCAATAATAACCACAACAACATTTGAAATTTGGATTGGTGCCTTCGTTTACGAATATAACAAAACAATGCCTGCTATGTGATGTGGCTTTCAGTGATGATTCTCAGAGAAGCCTTAGATGATTCCATGAAAACCTTGCGAAGATGATTCCAGAAGAAGCCTACGAAGATATATTCTGGTAAAAAAAAAAGTGATAACAAATATCTTGAATAATTTTTAAGAGATGGAAAATTAATAAATTGAAATATATAAATTCGAATTGTGCAACAGAAACAGATCTCTAATAAAATTTAAAAAAACTATCAATACAACATACTTAATGTACGTTTGGTTGAAAACTTAGTGAACATTACTCTGGGTACATCAGAAGGGTCTTCACATATCCATCTATCATTTTTCCTGTTAGATTTTGGCTTTGGTTGAAGCTCTTCACATCAGTGAAGAACCAAAGCATACCATGTTCATGGGGGCTTTAAACCTCGATAAGTAACCTATTGACATGGGTCAAGCTTCAAAGCTAGGAGAAACGAAATCGCCCCAGAAGTGGTCACTAGAGCGACAGATACACATTTCGGCGTTTTTGTTTGTTTTTTTGTTTTTTGTTGTTTCTGTTTTTTTGGGGGGGGGCGGTTTTTCAATATCGCGTGCTCGTGTCACTTCGAAATAAAGTCGAATTTACTAGTCTAAAGTACATGCATATATACAATGACTTTATAAATTATATACACCTGTTTGAAAAGATGCTGCATAAGTGATGTGAAGAAATCTATCAAATATAGGCATATTCTTTAAAACATTTGCCTGTGTTGGTTGATAATGGAGGACTGAAGGTGTGGTGTAGTATTTCTCTTAACATAGCAAAGAGAAGAGAATGTTGCAGACTTGAAGAAAAAAAGTAATATTGACATGAAGCGTAGCCTCTCTTGGACCCGTGACCGTTACATTACATCATAGTTCGAAGAACAGGAGATTGGTACCAAATTACAAATGAACAAAAGAGACAATGAAACCCTTGAAGTTGCAAGATGCAACCGAAAATGTCGATTATGTTGTGTCTTTGTAGAAGACATCTCACATGATTAGCACTGGCCCAAAAATGTCATCAAGGTATTATCACCTTGTGCAACATCACGTGGTCACTAAAGTAATATACAATACCATAAAAAAAGACAGTGTTTGTATTCAATAATAGTGAGGTTCTCTCTCTATATTTCTAGGCAAATATCAACACAAGAAATATTGGTGGAACATTCCCTTGAAAACTTCCACCGAGTGTAAACGTAACAGCTCGGATGTTGTTTGAGATAGACGAGAAAAAGCATGTACCATCAAAGAGGCCAGTTGTCCTGCAAATGCAAATATCACTTTGAAAATTGAAAATCAAAGAGAAAAAGGATACATATATATATATATATATATATATATATATATATATATATATATATATATATATATATATATATATATATATATATATATATATATATATATATATCTTAAGAAAATATATATAGGGTAGAAAAATTAGAGACATTATCTACCAGTGGCTAGCATGCATATAATAGTCAATATACAACATATTTTTCATATAAAATTAGTGTACATTTATACACAAAAGAGGTCATCCTAACAGGACACGATACAGGCTAAAAGGAACAGTCAAAGCCCACACCACGATTAAGAGTAATTTCGCAGGGGATGAAAAATAAAAACATTTTCAATAGTTACCACTTGTACCTAGGTTTCGAACATTAATGAACAAATAAAATAATTTGTTATGCGTGTTCTTCATCAGAAAGGGCGCTAATAATTAACGTATAATTATGGGACAAATAGAGAGTAGATATTTATACACTATAATTTTTCAAATCTACCGCGCAAGCGCACTTATAGTCGGCAGCAAATAAACTTTATGTGCCGACTTTCTTCAAAACTACTAAAATCATGGATTTGAAGAATTATAATGTATAAAGATCTACTCACTATTTGTCCCATAATTATACGTTAATTGTTAGCGCTCTTGCTGATGAAGAGCAATGGGATTTTACTCCACCAGGATTTGCAGTACATCCTTTTTGAGCTCTACAGATCTTCCAGGATGAGGCTCGTCTTCTAGACTGTTGTTTTCGGCTCAGAATTTCTGGAACCATCATTAACACTGGCTTACACTTATTGTTCAAAACTCATATATTGCATTAATATTCCTCGCCCTTTCTGATGTGTTGTGGCCTTTATTGAACTCATAAAGCAAAATATGCTGAATATGCCCTTTTGTCACTTCCAGTATAGCTTTAAAAAAATAAATGTTAAAATCGAACTGCACTCCTCAAAACTTGCACTAAGAATAAGTACAAGGTAAAATTACTACCTGCTTTTGTAGCAAGTTGATGCAGGTAGTTTAGCCTGTTGACCTCAGACTTTTAGTTCATGCAATTGAAAAAAAACCTCATTATTTATGGGATGACCCAATATGTATATATATATATATATATATATATATATGTATATATATATATATATATATATATATATATATATATATATATATATATATATATATATATATATATATGTGTGTGTGTGTATATATATATATATATATATATATATATATATATATATATATATATATATATATATATATATATATTAAAGACTGCAGCCCGGAACTTTGTCAGTGAACAGGTCGCGGTCTCAAAGCGACGAAAATATTTTGGCAAATTAAATTTAGATGTTGAAGCGAATCTAACGGTTTTTGTGTGTTTTTAAATGGCTTATAAACACCTTCCACGCTGCAATTGTCTATATATAATATATATATATATATATATATATATATATATATATATATATATATATATATATATACATACATATCTATATAGATCTATATGTGTGTGTGCGCGCACTTGCATGTGTATATATATATATATATATATATATATATATATATATATATATATATATATGTATATGTATATATATGTATATGTATATATATGTATATGTATATATATGTATGTGTCTGCGCGCACGTGCGTGTATATATATATATATATATATATATATATACGCATACGCGAGCTTTTTTAAGTTTCCTTCTGCCAAATCCACTCACAAGACTATAGTAGACACTTGCCCAAGGTGCCACGCACTAGGACTGAACCCTAAACTATGTGACTGTGAAGCAAGTTTCTTAGCACGCAGCCACACCTGTAGCCCATCTTTTATACCAAGGCAAAACAATGTACATGATAGCACTTGCAATCAGTTAAGATCAGAAGTGATGAGAGCCACTGCCTGGTACTGCATCCGGGCATTTATTATTACTGTGTGTGTGTGTGTGTGTGTGTGTGTGTGTGTGTGTGTGTGTGTGTGTGTGTGTGTGTGTGTGTGTGTGTGTGTGTGTGCGCCCGTGTGTGTGTGTGTGTGCGCCCGTGTGTGTGTGTGTGTCCAAAAGTTTTTTTTATTCTCTCTGTTTATTTCCTCAGGTTCTCTTCTGTTGAAGAGCACAGGCTCGAAACGTAAGACTTTCTCACCTTATCGAGCGTCAAACTAATACACCTGTTTATTGTTTATACACCTGTCTTCGTCTTTTATTTTTCTGTAAATTTCAACTATATATATAAGGTGATTAAAATCAAAATAAGCAACAGGATATCCAGAGGTGATGCAGTACGATCGTTTCAAGCGACTCCATTTAATTGGACAATGCAGCCATTACATCAATTTTAATGCAGAGCAATCCCCGGCTGCATAAATACTCTACTTATTCCTTTCCTAAAGTGTTCCACCCTCCTGGTCTTAGTATTTATAAGGGCCTTTATGCAAGTAGGTCTTCTAATTAAGTACCTCTAAGAAACTATAATATCATGTATGGATTAACACTAAAAACTCTTAAAACCTATAGTATATCTCTTAGTTTATAATTAGTATATACTTAACATGTCTTATAACACCAATATTCCTTTAGTTAATACCAGGTATCAGACTTTATTGATACAAGCTAAATAAGTAAATAAACAATTTTTAGTTTAAATACTTTAATTATTATACATTTTCTATAAATTTTCTCTATTGATGTTAATAAGGTATGTATATACTTCATCATATATATACTTCATCATGGTTTTAGTGATTAGGCTATTTTATTCCTTTTCTATGGTGTTCTGTCCTACCTGATCATTTTATTGTTTTATAATAGCCTACATGAAATAAACCTAATTTTTGTACCCCTAGAAATTCGTTCTTAGCTTATATTAGACAATACCGGTCTCTTCACAACTTAAAATAATCTGCTTAGATTATAATTTAATTAATATATAGTTAGCATGTTCGTTCGCCTCATTACTCCTTTATTAAATGCCAGTAAATGCCAATGATCAATCTTCATAGATACCACCTAATAAGTTCTATATTTAAGAGATGAGGAATTATGTACATTATTTACAATTGACGGATATTTGTCCTCATCTTGTTTGTTGTTAAAACAAGGTTTCGGCTGATATACCCTCCAGCCTTCATCAGGTGTCTTGGGGAAATTTCGAACCTGGGTTCTCATTTCTAAGGTATTTTACGATGTTATTCATATTATTACTATTATCATTATTATTATTTATTATTATTATTATTATTATTATTATTAAGGAGGTTGTTATGTCCTAGCATATGTGCTGCTTCTTTTAGTTTTCGTATTTTCCAGTGGTACTCTCTGTCTATTATTTTAACTTCATCTCACAGTATTCAAGTGTAATACAACACTTCGCAAATATCTCCTTCGAGTAAAACTACCAATAGAAGAGAATATGACTAAGAACTGCGTGTACTCCATCCCATGCAGTTGTGGTAGGTTATACAAAGGCGAAATATACCGTCCCCTCAAAATAAGGGCAGAGGAACATCGCAAAGCTGTGACACGGGGAGATATTGATAAATCGGGTATAGCTGATCATGTATGGCAAAATGGAGACCACCTCCCCCTGTGGGATGAAGTTAAAATAATAGACAGGGAACAACACTGGAAAATACGAAAACTAAAAGAAGCAGCACATATGCTAGGACACAACAACCTCCTAAGCAGACCGAGTGCAGATATGAATAGCATATGGGAACAGGTATTAAGGAAGGATAGGAAAATATTAGATTTATAAGCCCTAAAATTCACTCCATAATTGCCCACGGGCATATGGCGTAGTGGTTAAGAGCGAGAATAATAATAATGACAAGAACAACATCAATAATCATAATAATGATGATAATAACAACAACGACAACAACATCGAAAAATCCCTTAGGAATGAGAACCCAGGTTCGAAATTTCCCCAAGACACCTGATGAAGGCTGGAGGGTATATCAGCCGAAACGTTATGTTAACAACAAACAAGATGAGGACAAATATCCGTCAATTGTTAATATTTAAGTATATAGTATGTATAAATATTAAACTATTTCTATGTAATTTCTTTCCTCCCTCTATTGTGGTAAAATTTGGTATATACTCAAAAGTATTTTGAAAAATTTTATCCTTTTGTTATAATATTCTTCTTAATAATCTTCTTGGTAACCCTAAATTTTAACTTTATACAATATAGCAATATTGTTTAAAATATTCAACTATAGTACCCCATGATAAAATTTCTCCTGTACTATCATCATTGGTTTACTAGAGTCTTGCCCCTTTAACTGACAGCTAACTTCTTGATTTAAGATTTCCTTTACCAAATCTCATTATATTGCTTCAAATTAATCTTGATATTTTTACGACTATCCCCACTATGATTTCTATCGACTCCCTCATCCCCTTTCCTAGCCGACACTGCTCCTTGTTCCCTGGCCTTAGGTTTTTGATATACAAAGATTTGATAAACAAGACTATTAATTAAAACTGACCCCAAAAAACATTGACAAGCTAGATCTCTAACAAGTCTTTCTTCCTGATACCGTGATAGCTTCTAAGCTGAAGTGAAATGAGCATGTTCTTTGTCTATCGCCTTACCTTCTTGGAGGTTTTAGGTAAAATTATACTAATGTGTCCATCTGTTTTAATTTAATTTAATTTCATCCTATGTCTTTATGCAGCTGAGGATTGCTCTGCATTTAAATTGATGTAATGATTGCATTGTTCAGTTAAATGGAGTTGCTTGAAACGATCGTACTGCATTACCTCTGGATATCCTTGTTGCTTATTTTGATTTTAATCACCTTACTTTGAAATTGCATGGATAATACTGTACTAAATTCTGGTGCCGCAGCTTAAGTACCTAATTCATATGAATCTAAATTTTTGCTTATCGCTCTCTCTCTCTCTCTCTCTCTCTCTCTCTATATATATATATATATATATATATATATATATATATATATATATATATATATATATATATATGTATATATATTTTTTTTTTTTAAGTTTCAGCTTAGAGCTGCGGCCATGCTGATGCACCACCGTGTTGCTACACTGTTATTACAGGGAGCCTCTTACAATATGTGGCACTTGGTGAAGAATGGAGTTTGATTTAGCAACCCTCATTTGCACCTCCTGCCGCGAGGTAGGTTCATCTGGGACTCTCGATAGGAAGAGGTCCAGCTTTGATTTAAAAACTCCTACATCTACTTTGTGCAGATTCCTCAGGGTCTTTGGGAGAATATTAAAAAGCTGTGGGCCCCTGAATCCCAAGCTGTTGCAGTAACTGGTCCTGAAGCGCGATGGCATTGCTGGGATCTTTGGCACTATGCAGTGTCATCCCGTTCTGGCATTGGTGTAGCTTTCAATGCCAAAATTTGGCACAATTCCTTCCAGGATCTTCCGGATGTATATTACTGCATACCTCTCCCATTTATATATATATATAAATGGAAGAAAAACGCAGCAGAGGACATTAAAACATTCGGTCAGATAGACGATACAAAGGTGGGCAGGAGAAACAAGAATTAGAAGGAGAGGTAAAAAAACGAAGGGTCATTCGTGGCTTTCGTTCCTCAGTCAAGTTCCAGAAGTCCTTACTGTTTCGGGCAGTTTCATATATATATATATATATATATATATATATATATATATATATATATATATATATATATATATATATAATGCTGACATCCCTTTAAGAGGATTTATATCCTTGATTTAGTTATATATATAGATATTGTTAACGAGCAACCTTTAACTTTTTCTATCCAGAAATGTTTTCAACCCAATATTTACATGATTATCTTATTTTTACTTATGAGTTTCCAGATACTCCAAAGCGCGCGTGCGCGTATGTGTGAGTCTGTGAGAGTGTGTGTGTGTACGTTTGTTTGAACACATGTATCATGAAGATGGCATGCTTTGATTTTTCTCTGATGAGAAAAACATCAACCAGGATCAAAAGTCTAAACGAGAAATGACAGCTGGTTATGTACAGACGCTTCTCTTATTGCCAGAGTGAGGCACACTAAGTTTCCAATAATTGTGATGGCTTAAGGAGTGGTGAGTAACGAACGTCTTGTCACCTCACACCTTTCCACAGAACCTTAGAAATTAATGCTGGCAGACATATTGAGGTGCTGGAAACAGTTGCTAAGCCCAAAGAGGATAAAGTACTTAGTGGAAGGCTATACGTGTTTCAACAAGACTCAGCACTTTCTCACAAAGCAAACGTAAGCCATGAATGAATGCCAGACAATCTTTACCATCTTGAAACACTTAAATTGTGGTCTCCAGACTCACCATATTTGTATATATATATATATATATATATATATATATATATATATATATATATATATATATATATATATATATATATATATATATATATATACATATATATTTATCTATTTATTACTTATATATGAAGAGAGAGAGAGAAAGAAAGACTGAAAGACAGACAGACAGACAGACAGACAGACAGACAGACAGACAGACAGACAGACAGATATGCAAGTATATGTATGTGTGTGTGTGCACATAATCATAATTAATTATACGCCAAAGAGTTTAACATAAACCAACCACTGTTTTGTGCACACTCGGTGTTTGGTATTATTAAATGTAACACACACCATTAGCAATCATTTAATGTAAATCAGCTGCTTAACTATAATATCATAACAGACATTCCATTTCCTGGTCCGTTATACGGACTGCTTTTCAGAATGACGGGGAGGAGGGGGGGGGGGGGCTGGGCATGGATTATGTTCTGTTGAAGCACTCCAAATTCTAAAATGTAGATCAGAGCTAACCATAAACATATACATGCGTATGTATATGTATGTGTGTGTGTGTATGTGTGTATTCGTATATATATATATATATATATATATATATATATATATATATATATATATATATATATATATATATATATATATATATATATATATATATATATATATATATGTATATATATATATATATATATATATATATATATATATATATATATATATATATATATATTTCGTATGTGTATTTCGTGTGCAAGATTCTTGATGTGGATACGTGTGTTGAAAGAAATACAATTAAACCTTGGGAGAGGCATTATGCCGGTAATAAACACACGCACTGGTTCAGTCCTTTATTAATTTATATAGTTTTTTGTTAAATTATTTCATTGCACTCTTGCAATCTCTTCAGTAACTTGTCTCTCCACTTCCATATCCCTTCAGAAGAACAAGGTGTGTTGAGGAGAGTTGCATTGTGTGCAAAAATAGTCCTGGTGCCAACTGCAAAGCCAGAAATGTAGTCTACAAAATAAGCTGTATGGATGGTGAGTGTAAAAACAGAAACACCACATACATAGGTGAGACGGCAAGAAGTTTGGCTGAGCGTGTAAACGAACATTGGAGGGACTATAATAATCAAAAACAAACCTCGGTGCTCTACCAGCATGCCAAAGAACAACATGGTGGTGTACTGGACAGAATTAACATAGAAATCCTGTCTAGACACCCCGGTGACGCATCTTTGCGACAAATACAGGAGTCGGTCCTCATAACTGAAACGCAACCAATTTTAAACACCAAATACACGTAGATGAGGGCCTTACAATTGCCCGTGGTTGCATGTGTTGTTCACACATATGATGCGGAATATGAACGTAAATAAATTAATTAAAAAGTTTCTATCTGATCTGATATAAACGAAATTGTTACAAACACACATATGGACGCACATACTTACATATAAGCACGAACACATAAGTGCGTGCACACATATGAGCGTGCACACATACGAGCTTGCACACACTCACATGCTCATACCAAACAGTTTCGAAACAACGCCAAAACAACGCCAGATCATATATTCAAAATAAATGGAAGTGGAGAGACAAGTTACTGAAGAGATTGCAAGAGTGCAATGAAATAATTTAACAAAAAACTATATAAATTAATAAAGGACTGAACCAGTGCGTGTGTTTATTACCGGCATAATGCCTCTCCCAAGGTTTAATTGTATATATATATATATATATATATATATATATATATATATATATATATATATATATATATATATATATATATATATATATATATATATATATATATATACATATATATATATATATATATATATATATATATATATATGTATATATATATATATATATATATATATATATATATATATATATATATATATATATATATATATATATATATATATATATATATATATATATATATATATATATATATATATATATAGATAGAGATATATATACTGGTCTCGAAGTTTGAAAGTGTTTCGGTACCAAAAACACTACAAAAAAGATGTTGCCCGTCAAACCCCAAAGATCCATATATATACTGGTCTGTATATTGTTCGTTTCGTGTGTGCAGGTCTATAGTCATGTATGTGTGTGTGTGTGTGTGTATACACATACATACAGGCATATATACACACATACATTCCGGTTTATTTCTTTATTTATGTGTGTATGTATGTATGTATGTATGTATATATGTATGTATGTATGTGGATGTATATTTATGAGTGAATAAACAGTCGCATGACATCAGTCATTTCTCTTCCTCCTCGACTCCACAATCTTTATCTTCTTCTTGGAACATAACACTCTACTTTGTCATCATCTTACGGTCAGGCGACTTTCCCAGACCAAAACAACTCTTCCACGCCAAATGACCAGAACAAGCAATACGACATGAATATTTGGCTTGACTTTCATTCCCATTGGTCTTTCACTTGCGGAAATGTCTCATTTGCTCAGACCACGACTACAGATGATAGCAGTTATTCACTAACTGAACTGGTTGATCCTGGCCATTGACAGTTTGTTGTCTATTCCTCCTTTCAGCATCCGGTGATTTCGCCATTGACTCAATAAGCTTACATCCATCATGTTGCATCCCAATGGTTCCTATTTGAACCCTGGAAAGATCCGAACCCTGTTTCGGATGTAACTGGGTACTTCACTATTAAAACGCTGAAATTTTCTTTGAAATGACCCAGCATAACCACGTTCTACTTTATCTATTACAACCTCGCTATAATAAACAAATTTTACGATATTTCACCCACTCGCCCAGGCAAATACCCAAATTTACGAACTGATTAATAAGTGGAAATTGTAAAATGATATGATAAAGATACGATTAAACTGTCGATGTATATCTTCTTTAGCACTTCTAACGATAACTTCTTTCCTGAATTTATTAAACACTATCCAAATAGTTCATCCGTATATCTTTATGCAAGTAAACTCATCTGCTTTGTAATTGTATTTATCTGTAGTAACGCCTGCACATGCGTAGAATTAAACAAGCAAGCGTTTCCCGCTCAATTCATTCTCTTTCTCGCTGGCCAGCGATTGAGCATGGACGTGTGTTTAAAAGCTGTCCCTACATCTTTCGGTCTTATACTCGACAGCTCGTTATTCTCACCTCTAAAGATGTATAACTAAAGATATGTATGTTTTACCAAGTAAATAAATGTTGTTTGAGTTGTTTAGTCTGGAGTTCAGCGTTCCGTCTATTTCTTTAATTTTATAGTAGAAAGTCAGGTATACAATCTAAAGATGTATAACCCACTTTCTACTAAAGTGGTGACCCCCGACGAAGAAAAAACGCAGCATGGACTCTGGACTACCAACTTATAACTGGTGAACCTCGACTAAAGAACAAATACGGCCATGGAGACCGAACTACATATTACCAACATCTCCAAACATAGTCAACACGACTCAACAAGCGCGGTTTTTATTCTCGTCTCTGTTAGAGTGGATTTTTTCCACTCACGAAAAACAGACAGGATTTACGGCCTGCTTTTTATGTTTTTATATGTCGCATTTCACACTCTCACATTACACATACATCTTTTATGTCACACAATAACTCTTGTTAATCATTTCGCACGGTCGTTCTTTCATCTTGGGTTAAGAAAATTTTTCTTCGAGGTTTTCGCTAATGGTCGTACAGAAATTGAGTCTGTCGATCGTTCTGTAAAAGCGTACCTTTTCAAACACTCATCACCACACAGCCTTTTCGCCACCAGCCTCGTGCGCCAACCAAGATTACCACCGTGACGACAACAACTACTACTATCAATTACAAGCTTTCCCCCCGACGTCGCCAAGTTTCAACTGAATCATTACCACCACACATACAGAACACAGCTAGAGCAGTTCCTGCGCCGACGTTTTCATCAATGTACTCTATCTCGGTGTTTTGGGATTTTTCGCAGTCTATACTACAGACACTTTCACTTGTTCTGTGTTTTTTCTCACACACACACTTGTGCACTCATACATTTTCTTTCCTTTCAGGGAAAACAAACTCTCAGACTTTTACATCGCGTGATTCCAGTTTCCTGGACAGTTGTCATCACGGTTGTTTTGTCATTGTCATTTCATTTATACATTGCATGTTCTGTGTTTTTTCTCACACACACACTTGTGCACTCATACATTTTCTTTCCTTTCAGGGAAAACAAACTCTCAGACTTTTACATCGCGTGATTCCAGTTTCCTGGACAGTTGTCATCACGGTTGTTTTGTCATTGTCATTTCATTTATACGTTGCATGCATGTATTTCACAAGTGTACATTTCATTTCTTTGAATTTTCTTTGTGTGTGTTTGTACCACATCTTGTGGGTGGCTTTACAGTGGCCATCCTGCCTCAGGCGTTCTAACAGATTTTATTTATCGTGCGTTTCCGCTCTGGCGAGGGAGCTCAGTAGTAACGCCTGCACATGCGTAGAATTAAACAAGCAAGCGTTTCCCGCTCAATTCATTCTCTTTCTCGCTGGCCAGCGATTGAGCATGGACGTGTGTTTAAAAGCTGTCCCTACATCTTTCGGTCTTATACTCGACAGCTCGTTATTCTCACCTCTAAAGATGTATAACTAAAGATATGTATGTTTTACCAAGTAAATAAATGTTGTTTGAGTTGTTTAGTCTGGAGTTCAGCGTTCCGTCTATTTCTTTAATTTTATAGTAGAAAGTCAGGTATACAATCTAAAGATGTATAACCCACTTTCTACTAAATATCTATTTACAAAGGTTATGACTATTTGACTGTCATTACATAAGTCATTATATAATTCAATTTATTTAAACGATATGACATCAGTTCTTTCTTCCATGTCTTCAAACATACTACATGATTTGTCTTGAGTATGACTTTAAACTGAAGTTGTAGTGACAGCCTTGTTCTGGAGTTTGCTGGTCTACCCTGGTCTTCTCTATAGGTCCCTGCTATGTGTTGAATAGCATATCAAGGCTTGTCATCCTATTTATGTGAAGATTGGATCCGGTGGCCGCTGTGGAAGAAACCTTCGTGGCCCAACAATGGGAAAGGCTACTGTAGCAGTGTCGAGAGCAAGATGGGGCAAGACATCTGGATCGTCCATTGTATCCATTTTCATTTCCAGTTGTCTTAACCTCATCTTGTCAGTGAATGGACACAAATGAGAGACTCAGGTTGATGGCACGCAACTCTTTAAACTTTAAACTCTTTCACTTTAAACAATTATTGCACACAAATCATCAGTCATCCCTTAGGATGATTAGATGGTCCTCGTCACCTCAACGGACCGATGATTTATCACCTTTACGTTAATGAAACGATTGTAAACCTTGGACTGAATGTAATGTCAGCAACCCAGTTCTTCATTTGTTATAAACATGTCTATATATATATAAACAATATATCTTAACTTTTACAAAGAAAAGGTTAACAGTGACTTCGAAATTTCACCTTGCTCACTTTCATCAGACAGCGTTTTACTTGAACCCTCATTGCGTGGTACAGTCTTTAACAAGTTGGATTATTTTTGTAGGTGGGTAGGCAGGTGGAGGTATATGAAATGATAATTAGTGTTGTATGGCTGGGTCAGAATAGTAATCTTGCCCTCTAAAGAAAGATTACCTCAGAAGTAACATTATCTATTCCGCGACTGCAACCACAAATACTACAACGGCAGCCACTGTGGATTGATATTCGTTTCTTGATATCATTCGTGTTTTGTGTATATTCTACCTCATTTGCGTTTGTGTTATTGTTTTCGTTAGTCTGGAACTTGATTTTTCCTTTAACATACACTAATAGAAATAACACACAGCCTCTTATAAAATAATGTCAACAACAAGCCAGCTCGAAACGCAATACGACCAATTTACGCATATAATTCGTAACCAAAAAAGAAAACATAATTGTTTAGTCGACCATGTTGTTGTATAGAAATTTAGTGCTAGTGAACGCAGATGGCATAATAACCTAGCATTCACCACTGTAACCTGACAGATGGAAGCCGTAATTTTTTTAATAAGATTTAGAGGAAACGTGTTTCAACGACATTTAGATCAACTTCTGAAGTTTTCGATTCGTCACTTGAAGAATTGGTACTTCCAACTCTTATTGTTGCAACAGTTGAGCTTTCTGTTATTCCTGGAATATCTTTTACTCGTTTCAGTCAGTAGACTGCGGCCATGCTGAGGCATCGCCTTTAATAGTTTTTTGTCAAATGTATTGGACCCGGGACTAAGCCTGGTACTTATTCTATCGGTTTCTTTTTTTTTTTTTTTTGCCGAACCGCTAAATTACGGGGATGCAAACACACCAGCACCGGTTGTCAAGCGGTGGTTGGGGGACAAACACAGACACAAAGACACACGCACACACACACACACACACACACACACACGTATGTGTGTATATGTATATATATATATATATATATATATATATATATATATATATATATATACAAGGGGCTTCTTTAAGTTTCCGTCTACCAAATCCACTCACAAGGCCTGAGGCTAAAGTAGAACACTCTTGCCCAAGGTGCCATGCAATTGGACTGAGCCCAGAACCATATGGTTCTGAAGCAAGCTTCTTATCACAGAATATTCTGAGTTACTTGAAATATCAGGTAAGATTCCTGAATTGCCTGAGGTATCAATTACTGCCGATTCTCCGTTGTTTGACGTTGCTGACTCTCAGTTCAATCTGAAGTACGTGCAGGTCCTTAGTTCGTAGGTTAATTAGGAGGCGTCAACCGTCCTCGAGGTTTAACGATTACGTGTAATGAAAATACAACTTAATGGTTTGAAGTGTTCCGCTGGCGAAACTTTTTTTCCTCACGAGAGTTCTGGACCCTAGTAATGAACTCATTTGCATCCAACCAATCAGAGCTCACCTTGAACTTGTTGTCAAGGTAACAAACACTCTACCAAGTAAACTCATGACGAAGAACGGTTTTGTAAGTCGACCGAGGACCAAGTTAAGCCTGATTTTAGAAGGAGATAAGTAATTGAATAGATTTGCATCTATACGTATTATCGGATGTTGTTAGGGCCCCATATGTTAAAGATGTGGGTAGAAGGTGAGGTGCTAGCAGCCCCCTCCTCTTACTGTTTTACAAAGTAAACAACAACACAAATTACTATGCCGAGGCAGCCATGGTTGAAACAAGAACAAGAAGCATTATTAAAAGAGAAAAGAATCATGGTCATTCCTTAACCACTGAATCCTAGAAAATTCTCTTTTTTAAGAACCAAAGTTGAACAGTATCCTTGGGTTTTTCCCTGTTAAACCGCAAGTCTTCAAAACTTCAAAACATTTCAAACATATAAATTTCCCCAAAGGTAAAACATGGCAATTTTCGCACCTTTCTCCTGACGTTACTATTATTATCTATCTGTTATTATCTATCTATTTATGAATATGTGCGTGTATGTATGTATGTATGTATGTATGCATGTATGCATGCATGTATGCATGCATGTATGTATGCATGTGCGTATGTATGTTATTATTCAGTTTATTTCAAGAATTCTTGCCAATAGAGAAAGAGTCAGTTTCTAACCTAGATCCAAGGCGCCTTCATTGGAATTTCAACATCAACAACAGGATATTTTTGTTTGCATGTATGTATGTATGTATGTATGTATGATTTAAGGACTGTGTCAAGTCCTCATTAAAGGCCTGTGATATGCAGGACACTGACCGGGAGAACAATGCCTGTCATCGCCACGGATGGAGGAAGCAGGTTAAGGAGGGGATCAACACTTTTGAGAGAGCATGTATTCTGCATGAAGGACTTAAGCGAGCTGCGCGAAAGCGCACGGCTCGTATAGTGAATGAGGAAAGCTTAATCTGCAATGTTTGCGGTCGTGTATGCTTGTCAAGAGCAGGGCTTATTAGCCACCAACGGAGCTGCAAATGCAAAATATAAGTTAGTCCTAGAGTGCACAATGTTCCTGAAGATTAGCAATGGTTTTCCTTGGTCACGAGTGGATGGCCATCATGAATGTATGTATGTATGCATGTATGCATGTATGCATGCATGTGCAGATTTCTATGTTTTATGTATGTATTCTCATGCATATAGTTACATATCCAGACATGCTCATATATACTTAAATGATAAACTTCTGGAAAGTTTTATAGATTTTTACAGTTCCAGTGATGGATTGGATCTGTAGTCTTCGAATCAGCTTTCTCCTTTCTGGTTTTGAGAAACCTAATTTCTCAAGATTGGTATTTAGACAGTGCGTTACATATCCCAGGGCCCCAATAATTACAGGTATAAACCTGAACTTGTAACCTGGATAGAGTAATTGTAGATTTCTCAATAGTTCTGCATAAGTGTTCTCTTTATGTATGTATGTATGTATGTATCTATCTATATGTGTGTTTGTGTGTATGTATATATGTATGTGTGTATGTATATCATTCAATTTATTTCAAGATTTCTTGCCAATAGAGAAAGAGCCGGTTTCTAACCTAGATCCAAGGTTCCTTCATTGGAATTTCAACATCAACAACAGGGTATTTTTGTATGTATGTATGTATGTCATTATTCAGTTTGACATCCGCTGGGCAGCTAATTTCCTCAACTTTGCACAATCAGGTGTGTTGTGCTTACATTTTATTGAGGTCTTCACTGGGACATTCCATCAGTACTCCTTTTTATTATGAGTGGCTATGGCTTCTACCATATTGAGGGTTCTTATTTCTTTGTCCTCGGGATTATCCTTCCGACGGATTTCCTTATATAGAGTCCTAGCTACAACATCATGTCTCATCGGTAGATAATACCGTGATGACATTTCCGGACAACTGCTTATGATGTGGGTGATATCTTTGGTGTTAACTCCACAAAGTCTACATCGGTTGTCACACTTTACGGTTTTACCTGCATCTCTATCCCTTTTGTGCATCAGGTACTTGGTTGATATTTCCTGTTCCTGGATTGCAAACGTATACCCTTCAAAGTGGGAGGTAGTAATTCGGCCATTGGTCCATGATAAACTGCTTTGATGATCGATGTTACTATCATCACAGAGCTTTCCGTGTATGCATGCATGCATGTATGTATGTATGTATGTATGTATGTATTCATTTATCTATCAATATAGTCATGCGACATACCTGGGCCAATGCAACTCTTCTGCGCCAGATGTACCAATCTTCCAAAGCAGTCTTTATGTCCTCAACTTGATGTCCGGTGTCTGCTACAAGTTGATCGAAATATGTTCTTTTTGGTCTACCAATGCCTGTATGTCTATACATGGGTTTCCAAAGAAGGAGATGGCTGGATATTTCATCTTTGCTTCTCCAGCAGTATCTTTCTACAAACAACAAACACTGAAGCTTTCACTCAAACTTAACTGCAATTGCCTCAGAGATCTATAAGTATTACTATATAAGAATCTAGAAAAAATTCTACCCCTAAGAATCCATTTTTAGAACACCCACAAGCAGGAATTTGGTTTTTTAAATCTTTTGTCTTTTACTTATTTTAATCATTGCATTTCGGCCATGCTGGGGCACCACTTTGAAGGGTTTAGCTGAACAGATCAACCTCAGTACTTATTCTGTCATCACTTTTATCGAATCACTAAGTCATGAGAATACAAACACGCTTGCACCTATTGTCAAGTGGTGGCAGAGATATAAAACGAACAAACATACGCATGCACGCACATACACACACACATGCACGCACATACAGCTGTGCAAATCATGCATCGCATAGACATTTATATTTTTATATAAATCAAAAATAAATTTAATAACGTAATTTATTTATAACTACGTCAAAACGTCTTCAAAATCATTGGAAACGAAACTATATAATTTGATTTGAAGAAGGCGGGTCAGATACAATATAAACGTAGTATGTATTACTTGGATTATTGGAAGACAGCTCTATTCTGACCTCATTTTCCAACCCGTTAAAATAGCTTCGAAGTCATGCAATGCTAAATAAATATGCACGAAGGTTCTTGTCTTTGGTCTCCTCTCTCTACCTGTCGATACCCTCTCTCTACCTGTCAATATCTCTTTCACCTCTTTCTGTTAGTTCTTTGTAATTGATGTCGCTAAAGACTGACCTCATGGCTGAATGGATTTGACCTCAGTCTAAAAATAAAAGCCCTTTCAAAATTCTTTGTCAGTCAAGGTTACTAAGGGCCATAGTTTTGCCTTCGGAACAAAGTTTATTTTATTTTTGATATTTAATGTTCATTGTTACGTTGCTGGACTCTTTTGGATTATTTGTCCCATGTAATTTGAAATTTTGCCCTTTTGACCAGAATCTTTCGTTGCTTCGTTGATTTATTAAGATTATATTCCGTTTTATTCAAATTGACTTTCAATTCACACATACACATACACACACACACCCACAAGAAACAGAAAATGAACTGAAGCAGGCAAAATTTGTAGCTATTCTTGTAGATGAAACATCCGATGTATCGAACTATTCACAACTGTGAACTGTTTTACATTGTATTACGAAAGATTGTGCTATTAAAGAACGTTTTATCAGTTTCAATCATGTTAATGCAGATCGTTCTACAAATTGTTTATCTGAACATGTTTTAAATGCATTGAAACAAGGAAGTGTAATAACAAATTAATTGCCCAAACCAATGATGGTGCCGTTACAATGGCAGGACAATTAAATGGGTTACAGTCAAAGGTATGAATGTGCCATCTTTGTTCAATGTTGTGCTCATCTCCTAAATTTAGTTCTTTCGCAAGAATGCTCTTGCTATAAAAGAATGCAAGATCATCTTGTACCTGCTGTAAGGACGACTGTGCGAACTCAAAAAGGAGCAATGGTGACGAATGGAAAAACAGAGGACTCCTTTTATTTAAACGTGTCACACGGTCGAACACAAAATAATATATATCAAAGATGATATACATGATATGTTATGCGAAGATAACATATGTGACCAGTAATGAAAGACCACAACCGTATTAAATGAATAACAGAGATATTTATTATGGCGTTAAAGATGTATGTCTGTGTGTGAGTGTGAATGCGACATATAAGAACATAATCAAAGACAGGCCGTCATACAAAGAAAAGTGTGTATGTGAGTGATACATGTGTGTATGAGTGTTTACAGCAGATAGAAAGAGAGTCAATAACACGTGGACAATTATACCAGTTCTTTAGTACACTATAGGAAAAGTTCTGTATGTGAAAGTGAGGAGAGGCTGAGTGTGGCAGAGCTGATCACTAGTTGTGATGTCGTGGCATCGATGCCGGGCCGTGATTCTTGTTATACAGATGTTCGTCACTGGCTGAGATTTCTTGTCTGTTTATTTATCGTGGTGAAGCTGAGTCACCTAACAGAATCAAAGAGAGAGATGTGCTGCGGAGGTTTGGTTTGGTTTGGTTGCGGAGGTTTGGTTTGGTGTACATAGTAAGTCGTGTTGACGCTGGTGGTGTAGAGGCTGCTTGGTAGTAATCGTGTTGGTCATGACGATGGTGCTGGTTAGCAGTCGTAGACTCATGTTGCTGATGCGGCGACGGCGGTGGTCATCGTTGGCTGGACGAAGCTGTTGAAGTGGTCGCTGGCTGATTGTTGCTGCTGCTGTCGTGTGGTACACGGAACAGTATCTAAGAGAAACTGGACCGAGACAAATTTGGTGGGTATGAGTTGATCTATTTATAGCGAATTATCGGCTCACCAGATATCAGAAATATACTCTATCACGTGACCTTATTAAGGGCTGTTTGCGTTCTGGCGGGAAAGGTTCGAAGAATTTGCCGCTTCAAATAATAATCAGTCACGTGATGACAAGGCTGGTGTTTTCCACTACGCTCGCGTTTATTTATATTTAAATGAGAAGAAAGGCGATAGCAGTTTTGTATCTAGTGACGATAGGTAGTTTCACTACACTGCCATAGATGGACTGGATCATTTTATACGAAATCACCTGCGTTCAATAGCATACTTTAAAAAAATTTCCAAAGCTACAGGAACTAGATGGAACTACTCCTCACGTCTTGTTCTTACTATAAAAGAAAATCGTAATTTCATAATCAGTCTTTTTGAAGACATATTCTCTTTCATTGATAAAAGTCATAACATAGTGTATTGTAAAGAGTAAATAGATAAAACTAGAACTGTGCTTGAAAATAAACTCAAAGATTTTTCAATATTTTATGATATGTTAGAGGAAAAATATGGAATCGAAATTAAGAGATTCAAAAATAAATCTACTGATTCCCAACAACATTATAGAATGTTCTATAACAAAATAATTGATACAATAGCTCACCGATTAAAAACGCAATACTCAATACTCGTCCTTAGAAGAGCTTAAATTCAGAGAACTTTTCAATATCAGCAAAAGTGAGGAATCTCGCAAAGAATTTTCAGTGGATACTTCAGATTCTTTAAAAATTACTTATGGTAATTTTTTAGCCTAATGTGATTACAGAGTGAACTAAATGTTTTGTATTCTATGCAAAATTTTATAAAGCAAATTGTGAATAATTTAATGCATTACGTTTATATCAATGATCTGCTTGAAGCTATGCCAGAACTCTTCAATGTTTGCAATCTTATTTTGACAATTCCATCTACAACTGTCTCTGTAGAGCAGTTGTTTTCTGCATTGAAAAGAATTAAAACTTACCAAAGAAATACAACAGGAGAGAGAAGACTTTCAGAGTTGGCTCTTATATCAATTTAAAAAGATTTAATTCAACAACTGATTAAAACAGAAGATTTCTATGACAATGTAATAAATATATTCGTCCTGAAAGATCGAAGAATTGAATTAATTTATAAATGAGGTTTGTAAATAATAATTTTTTGTACATCTTCAAAAAACATTTTTAACACATTAAAACAGCGACCATCACGGTCATGTTACGAAACTAATTTGGTTCTCTTAATTAGACAATTTCAAAAACGAATCAGGTCAACCAATAAGTACGAGGGTAGGTTGAAAATTTCATTGGCTGACTTTGAAGGAGTTATGCTTGAAATGTTGCATGTATTCATATTAATAACTGCATTGTCTCCTTTCGGGTAAACTGACATCTGACTGTTCAAAGACTTCAAACGTAACTAGTAGCAACTTCTCTCGAAAATAAATAAAATCTGGCATCGTGTTGTTATCTCGTGTCTTCAGAAAAAGGCTTTTAGTCCCCGAAGACGTTCATACTGGACATGGTTTCTACATTACAGAATGACGTTCCAGCTTTATCAACAGTGTAAAAGTGGGAAGCTGAATTTATGAGGAGAAGGGAGAGCTTTGAAGATGACCCAATGTCAGGACACCCCACAACTGCCACCACCGAGGAAATCATTAATCGTGTTCACCACATGGCTGTTCATGGCTAAGAGTTGTTTTAACTCTTATTTCTAGCAAAGCTGGTGCTTACTTGCATCCTTAGTCACTTTTAGTGACGTTTGTACTTGTGCCTTTTGCTTCTAAATCGTGACTATCTACTTTAATAATTTACACACACACACACACACACACACACACACACATAGATATATGTAATCATCATCATTCAACGTTCGTTGTCCATGGTGGCATGGGTTGGACGGTTTGACCAGGCTGGTATGCTGGAAGACTGCACCAGTCTGATTTGGCATGGTTTTCTATGGCTGGATGTCCTTCCTAATGCCAACTACTCCAAGAGTGTAATGGGTGCTGTTTGCGTGACACTGGGGCGCTTTTACATGCCACCAGCATGGGTGCCATTTGTGTGACACCAGTATCTGCCATGACTGTGATTTTGCTCGATTTCATGGGTCTTCTTTTCAAGCATGACATAATGTCAAAGGCCTCTGTCATTGCCTCCGTGAGGCCCAGCACTTGAAAGGAACCCAGCCACTTTGCATTCGTAAGGCCCAACCCTCGAAAAGAAGTCAGCCACTTTGCCTCCATTGAGGCCCAACACTCAAAAAGTGATCTTTACGTGCCACCAGCATGGGTGTCAGTTACTACAACTATGATTTCACTCAGCTTGATGGGTCTTCTCAAGCACTGCATATTGTCAAAGGTCTCGATCACTAACCATTGCTTCTGTGAGGCTCAAAGTTCAAAGATCATGCCTTCCTCGTTCTACCCCTACCACAGGTTCCATCTACAGTTAGAGATCAGCACTTCTTTACACAGCTGTCCTCATCCATCTGCATCACATGACCATACCAGCGCAGTCGTTTCTCTTGCACACCACATCTGATGCTTCTTAAATCCAACTTTTCTCTCAAGGTACTTACACTCTGTCTAGTATGCACACTGAAATTACTCATCCATCAGATCATACTGGCTTCATTTATTGCGAGCTTACGCATGTCCTCAGCAGTCACGGCCCATGTTTCACTGCCATGTAGCATGGCTGTTCGTACACATGCGTCATACAGTCTACCTTTTGCTCTGAGCGAGAGGCCCTTTGTCACCAGCAGAGGTAAGACCACTCTGAACATTGCCAAGGTTATTCTTATTCTAGCAGCTACACTCTCAGAGCATCTACTCCCACTACTGACTTAGTCACCTAGGTAACAGAAGCTATCAACTACTTCTATTTTTTTTCCCTGGCATCTGATGGAATCTGTTTTCTGTTCAGCTTTGGTGTTTATTGCCCCTGAACATCTGCCACATACAAAAACTATCTTCCCGGTTGACCTTCCTTTAATATTGCTGCACATTTTATGTGTCCAAAGCTTACACTGGGTGCAACTTATGGAGTTTCTACCTACACCTTTTCTACAGATTGAGCAGGGCCATCTACCTGAAGTGAATTGTCTGCCTTCCTACTTATTAGGACTTTGGTTTTTGCTAGGTTGACTCTAAGGACCTTTGATTCTAGACCTTGCTTCCATACCTGAAACTTCTTCTTTATGTATATATATATGTATGTAAATGTATGTATGTATATACAAACATATATTGATAAATAGATAAAAGGAGAAAGAGAGGTACCATGGGCTTCTTTCAGTTTCCATCCGCCATATCTACTCACAACACTTTGGTCAGCCCAGGGCTATTGTTGAATACACTTGCCAATGGTGCCACACAATGGGAGACTGAACTCAAGACCATAAGGTTGGGAAGTTAACTCCTTAACCACAGTCACATATGTGCCTATATGTGTGTGTGTGTGTGTGTGTGTGTGTGTGTGTGTGTGTGTACGTGTGTGTGTACATCCAAGAGGGTGTATTTTTATTAATGTGTATGAGTTTATATGTATATGAGTATACACACACACACACACTCGCGTGTGTGTGTGTATGTGAGGGGGTATGGCCTAATGGTTAGGGTGTTGCACTCACAATCACTAGATCATGATTTCAATTCCTAGACTAGGTTGTGCATTGTGTTCTTGAGCAAAACCCTTCATCTCACGTTGCTCTGCAATCACTTTAACACCTGACGCATGGCACACCTGTGTGCACCTGTTCAAACATCATCGATTTGATGGAGAGAGTAAGCTTATGTACAACACACACATTTGATCTCTTATAAACAAATCATTCGTGCAGGTCGTTCGGCAAAAAGCTGAATGCTCATAAGTCATCTTCAACGGGAAAGTCCATCATACATGCATATACATATGTATATCTATGTGAGGTTATGCATATATATATATATATTTAAAAGAAATGTAAAAAATACATTATAGAGGATATATTATAAACAATTACAATTAAACCTTGGGAGAGGCATTATGCCGGTAATAAACACATGCACTGGTTCAGTCCTTTATTAATTTATATAGTTTTTTGTTAAATTATTTCCATAAATGGAAGTGGAGAGACAAGTTACTGAAGAGATTGCAAGAGTGCAATGAAATAATTTAACAACAAACTATATAAATTAATAAAGGACTGAACCAGTGTGTGTGTTTATTACCGGCATAATGCCTCTCCCAAGGTTTAATGGTATTTCTTTCAACACACGTATCCACATCAAGAATCTTGCACACGAAATACACATACGAAATTATAAACAATTAATAATCACATATTTGTTTTGCAAGATTTTTGATGTGAAATCGTTTGTTGAAACAGATGTTGTTGTACTTGGGGATGGTCATATTGCCAGTTTAGCCAATAAAAACGCACTGTATATTTGGTGTTAATTTGCTTCAGCTTTATATTACATTATATTACATTAATCCTATTTCGGCCAGAGTTCTTTCTTCACACTTCTGTGACCTCATCAGTGGTCCTTTGCTTTCTTCTTTCTTATGTGTGTCTCACCTTGCTAACTATTAATAATCATTTATGAATATATCAATGGCCAAACATGTTATCATAAATTACAGAGAATATATTGTTACATTTTTTTGTCTGTATATCTCCTTATAGATTTATATACCAATGGAAAATGCATCATCTTTATGTTTTTATCTGGAGTACAGTTAATGTTTTGCAGTTATGTATATGGGGTCCTGGTTTGGAAGTTCCACAGTTTCAAAGAATGTGGTGCCACCACTTAGATGTTATTGATCCCAGCTCTACTCTGACAGAGTCGTAACACCTATCAGAGTTCCAACTCCAGGTTAGTTAGCATGTTATGGAAGAAACTTCAAACACAGACCTTCACTGCCTTGTGGGTGTCAAGGGAAAATACGAGGGTAGGTGAGTCAGCCCTAACAGGAGATAAAGGAATGATGTTCCTCAGGTGGTCTGGTACCCTTTTCGCATTTCCAGGATAGGTGGAGCTCTCCAGTCCAATAAGGCAACTCACCTTCAAGAAGGCCACTCCAATGTAAAGCCTACAGTTTGCTGGTCACTGAGGTGCCCCTTAGTAACATAGTCTCCTCAATGCTAACCTTCCCATAATACCCAGCTTAAACTTTCTTAATGGAAACCTAACAATTCCTACAGAAATTCAACTGCAGCCTCACCCATTATCTGTGACCAACTGATTTATCTACAAACATTATTTTATAAATTCTAAAACAGTGATCCCCAAACCTATACTTTTATATCTATGTTTGTGTCTTTCTGTCTGTTTGTCCCCTACCACCACTTGACAACCGGTGTTGGTGTGTTTACATCCCCATAACTTACTGGTTCACAAAAAAGAGACCAATAGAATAAATGCCAGGCTTAGCAAAAGAATTAAGCACTGGAGTCGATTCATTCAACTAAAAGTTCATCGAGGTGGTGCCCCAGCATGGCCGCAGACTGAAACAAATGAGGTGGTGCCCCAGCATGGCCACAGACTGAAACAAATAAAAGATGAAAGAATATATATACAATGCATATGTAATACATTTATTTTTTCATTTTATTTTTTCTTTTACTTGTTTCAGTCATTAGACTGTGGCAATGCTGGAGCACAATCTTAAGCAAATTGATGCCAGTATTTTTTTGAAGGCTGGTACTTATCACATCGGTCACTTCTGCCAAACTGCTAAGTTACAGTGATATAAGCATACCAACACCAGTTAACAAACAATTGTGGGTGACAAACAGAGACACAAAGATATAGATATATATAAGTGGTTACATAATCAGGGGCCTGTACGGCTGGAGGACTATGTGGTGTGGAAACAATTGTAGTAATTAAATGTCCAACCATATTCCTTGTTGACTCCAGTTTTTTCAATTACCTATTCACACATGACAGATGCCCAAACACAAACCTGGAAGCACATATAATACTGGATAGAACAGGGTGAAATCTAAAGGTGGACAAGCTTTATACTGTACATTACTACGTTCTTCACAGAATATAACATAACATATACGTATAAATATATATATACGACAGGCTTCTTTCAGTTTCCATCTACCAAATCCATTCACATGGCTTTGGTCGACCCTATTGTTGAAGGTATTTGCTCAAGGTGCCATGTAGTGGGATTGAACCTGGAGCCATGTGATTTAGGAAGTAAACTCTTTACCACATAGCCTCACCTATGCCTATATTCTATATATAATGCATATATATATAAAGGTCTTTGATCTAGTGATTAGGGCACAACTACAAAATCAGGGTTTCAGTTCCCAGAATGGCAATGCATTGAGTTCTAGATTAAAGCACTTTTTTCTATGTGGTTCCAGTCCACTCAACTGCAAATGGGTCACCCTGTGATAGATCTGGCCTGCCCACCTAGCCTGCAGTGGGTAGCATCATTCAAAAGCTACAACAATGCAATGAAGCGCATTGTGACCAGTGGTGTGTAACAACATCCGACATTCTGCTCGATACAGTAAAACAGCTGATATTGCATACATGATACATAAATAAATGTGTAAAAAACCCAGCAGGCTGTTTATAGTCAATAAAACAAAAAAAATATTTTGAAATGCATTCTTTCTTTGTATCCTGGTACTGGTCTGCAGATCAACAATTTGGAACCCCCACTTTAAAACACAACAAAAAATAACTTCCTACACAAAGAAATGCCATGACCTGAATTACAAACATCTGTTTACATTTTTGATTCCATACCTAAATAGAACATAAACAGAAACAAAATTGTAAGAATTCATAAACTTTGAGAGAATGTTAAATAATTCTTTGTGCAAACATTCTAACTCAAAGCTATACATGATAACATGAAAATATTCAGTCAACCATCTCTTTGGATAGGAAAAGTCAAAAGCTACCCATGGCACATAAGATTTATTTGCTTCAAGATACACTATTCCAAAAATAAGAATTATTTCACCTTATCTTAAAATTTTATAAACTCTTGTAACATCAACATACAATTCTTGTAAGAGTAAAGTTTGTAAAAAGGAGAGAGACATTTGAAGGATTGACTTTGGTCCAATGGTAGGATGTCTATCATGTTTACAGAAGATGTGGGTTCAAATCCTATAGACAGCCTTTGGCTTTTTCTGTCCAAAAATATTTTCCAACCAAATATTTTCAAACTATTATTTATAACATTATATGCTTCGAGATCCGCCATTCCAAAAAAGAATAATTGATATATATATATCCTCAGACACTATGCCTGACTCTCTCTCTCTCTCTTTCTCTCTCTCTCTCTCTCTCTCACCCTCCCCATGTGAACTGTATCATTATTACTATCCTGTTTCTGCTCTCTTTTTGCATACCTCTAACTCCTAAATTTCAGGCCTTATTTGCAATCCCCACTCCTGCATCCACCCTTCATCCCTACCCAGTCCTTACAGATGTTGCCTCTCACATATCTCTCTTCACACACCCTTCCCCCGCACTCACACTTTCTGTCTCCACTCGCTTGTAGTCACCTTGTATTCTGAGGTGCCACAAGAATACCTTATCTCTGCTGTGTATCTCGTTGTAGCTATGACTGATTCTATTTCTTTCTCCTAAATGTGAATAGCCATATAGTTTTGCTACAACAACAACAGCTTGCTCTGCCCCCCCCCCCTTCTTTCATACTTTAACCCTCATCTTCTAGCATTAAGACCCTCCCACTAAGGTTGCTTAGGCTTGCAATGTGCACGGCAAACTCACTGGTGCTAATGGCATGAAAAAAGTACCTGGTATACACTGTATGTTAGGAAGGGTATCCAGTTGTAAAAGCCATATATCAAAGCAGAGACTGGTGCTTAGCACAATACTTCAACTCATTAGATCTTGTCAAACCATCCAACCTATGCCAGCAGTGAACATGGATATTAAATAATGATGATGATGATGATGATGATGATGATGATGATAACGATGATGCATGTGTGTGTGTAATATGGATATAGATAGATAGATAGATAGATACAAATTTAGTAAATGGAGTAAAACGCATATGTTAAATGAATTCTTTTATTTTCAACATATGTTTCGAACATTACAAATTGTACCTTCCAAAGGAATAGGTGATGTTGATAAGGATATAATCTTCTCTTCAGGGAAATACATAGGAACCAGCTTAACCGTAAGACATTTTAACCGAATGTAATAACTGTGGGTAGAGAAGATTGCTACGTATCTTATTTGAAAAAACAAGGAGTTTCTACCTCATAAACAAGAGTTACATCACAGTCATTTTGTGATCTTTAATACCCTGGTATCTATTAACCAATTTATTTTGTTGGAGTTAATAATCAACTTAGAGAAAATAAATACATATAACAAAATATAAATTCAAAAAGGGATAAAACTCTTTTACAAGAATTTTATCAAGAAGCCAGTGTGTAAAAAAATTCATAAGGGAAATTTCTATTCCCAAGAATATAATTATTCGTTTATATATATATTCATTTGAAATG
>NC_142944.1:1692356-1697356 GCF_046866305.1 Octopus bimaculoides
ATGCCCTGCCATAAAAATTAAGAAATCTGCATAAGGTGGAAGTAGATATCTTCAAAAATAAACTAGAAATCTTCCTCTCCACAATACTGGATCAACCTGACATGAGGCACAGACCAGGGCAGCAGGATCAAACTCCCTTATACACTAAATGAGCCAACAGCTGGGGAAAAAGGCACATACAGGAATGGTGATGTGAAACACCCCATACCAAGGAAATCAGCAAAACCATGGTGGTGTTCCAGCATGACCACGGCCACATGGTTGAAACAAGAAAAAGAATAAAAGAATAAAGAATAATTGTTTCTATTGCATTAACCACATATATATATTTTTTTATACACACACACACAAACATATATGTACATATACCTCACCCCTACACATCCCACTTCCACATACCCCACCCGTACCCCCACATCCTCATCCCAAACGCACACCCCACCCTCACATCCCCACACCCACCACACCCTCACATCCCCACACTCTAACACTGCCACACCACACACCACCACACTACATGCCACACCATGCCACCCCACATGCACACACTAGCATTGACCACTTCCCAGCACCCACACCACCATCAACACACTCACACATTACAGGCGCACACATTCACATGTCAAATTCACCAGCCCCTATCCACATGCACACACACACTCACATACATATGCACGTGCACCTTTGTTTTGGAATTACCAATACCTTTTTATCTCCCCTTCTTCCTAGCTCTCTTGTCTAACTACCTTTGTCCAGCCAGCTGCCATGATTCACTGCTAGCTCCTTAGTTTTTTTTATTCTCTCTGTTTATTTCCTGTTATTTTTGCTGTTTTTTTAACAAAGTATATATATATATATATATATATATATATATTAGAACAAGTAGAAAGATAAATTTTATTCAACACATTCATACTGAACAGTTTGGATATAAAGGATAAAATCCATTTTTCTTTTTAAAAGCAGCCATCCATATGTGTATATATATGGAGAGAGAGAGAGAGAGAGAGAGAGAGAAAGGGTGCAATTATGTGGATAAGTGAATTAGACATTAAATATAACAGTTTAGGTATGAAATACAAAATGTGCAGAGTACTATTGTACATTTTATAAACTACTGTGGGTATGGAAGACTAGCTCATCAGATCAACAGAATATGATAGTTACATCAATTTTTCAACTTCCATGGTTACATCAATTGAAAAATTGATGTAACTATGATATTCTGTTGATCTGATGAGCTAGTCTTCCATACCCACAGTAGTTTATAAAATGTACAATAGTACTCTGCATGTTTATAATATATAAAATCTCTTTGCAAATTTGATATGCAAAAAAGTGGATAACTCTCAATGCCAAAAAACTGTTATTGTATCTTTTCGTAAACTGTCCACTTTTTGTTCTCTCTATTGACCACCTACAGCTTGAAGCTTATAAACGTCCTACACTCGGACCCCCACATCCTATTTATACAGTGATATAGATATATGTGTATATATATATATATATATATATAATCAATTGCAGCGTGGAAGGTGTTTATAAGCCATTTAAAAACACACAAAAACCATTAGATTCACTTCAATATTTAGATTTAATTTGTCAAAATGTTTTCATTGCTTTGAGACCGCGACCTGTTCACTGACAAAATTCCATTTCTCATCACGGAATTTTGTCAGTGAACAGGTCGCGGTCTCAAAGCGACGAAAATATTTTGGCAAATTAAATTTAAATGTTGAAGTGAATGTAACGGTTTTTATGTGTTTTTAAATGGCTTATAAACACCTTCCATGCTACAATTGATTTTGTTCTAGCTCATGATCTCAGACCAGGTTACTTGCTATGCAAGTACATCTCCATAATATATATATATAAATATATATATATACATATACATTATTAATAAAGCTGCAAAGACATCACAAAAACTGTTACGCAGAGTTTCATGTTTCCGATTGTCAGATAGTTTTGGTTGTCCTATGAATGGGAATCTGAAATTCTGAGTATTAGTTTTTGTGATGTTTTTTCAGCTTTAATAATAATAAAGCATATTACTCTACCTCTGGTATCTGAGTATTTTTTTTCTCCACCTTGTTGCACATTTATATGCTTACTCTGGTATGTATGTATGTATATATATTTATACATACATATATATCTCTGTGTGTGTGTGTGTGTGTGTGTGTCTATATGAAAGTGTGTGTTCTGATACATGTTCATAAACTAAGGTCAAGCATACTTTGTGCAAAGTACGCAATATTTAATTGAATATTTTATTAATGCCATCAAAATAATATCTCTTAAGTCTCAAACTATAAACTGCCATTCGACTAATAGTACATTAAAAATATAAACAAATACAAATCCTGAAAGAGACTAAGAAGCAAACCATTGATTGCACCTTGCTGCTTTCTTCTGCCCTCTTCTCCATCCTTTTATTTTCTCCATCTCATCAATCAACCCTACCCAATTTTTACGGTAGCAGTTTGTCTCCCTATACTCTCATCTCCTGCTTCCCATACAATCTTGCAAACTATCCATCCTTCCACTTCTAGTCACCCTGTCCCTGGAAGGGCAGCTTGGTCACCTCATCACCATCATCTATTTTTCTTTGAAGCTCTTATCCATCATTTCTTCTCATCTCTTTCTCCTCCTCTTCTACTAAATGTGAGTAGCCATGCAGATCCTCCCCCACAAGAACCAGCTCTACTTTCCACTTGTACTTTAACCGCTCATACCTTAGCATAAAGCTAATCTTCATCTACCCCAGGGTTCACATTCCAACAAGTGACTGCTGGTGCCATATTAAAATCACCCATGCATTCTGTAAGGTGGGTGTGGTTAGAAAGAGCACCCAGCCATAGAAACCATGCCAAAACAGATACTAGAGTAGGATGGCAGTCCTTCAACTCATCAGATCCTGTGAAACCATCTAACTCATGCCAGCATGGAACATGGACACTAAGAAATGATGATGATGATGATGATGATGATGGTGGTGGTGGCAGCGGTGTATGTATATATATATATATATATATATATATATATATATATATATATATATACATATACAAATATGTATATATATGTATTTATATGTACATATATATATATAGGTATATATATATATATATATATATATGTATATATATATATATATATATATGTATAAAAATATATATATAAAGGAGGCCACTAGGTGGACTGCTAATGTGCTAAAAGAAGATCACATGTCATGTGTCTATTAAGACTGAATAATTCTCAAAGGGAATTTAATGAAGAGCTGTTTTTGCTACTTCGCTAAATTCCATTTGAGAATTATTCAGTCTTAGTAGACACATGACATATGATCTTCTAGCACATTAGCAGTCCACCTGGTGGCCTCCTTTATATATATTTTTTATATATACCTATACAATAATCTTTTGAAATCTCAGATATTTTTTCTGAATCTCCCTGATTCTTTTAATGTGCTTGTTCTCTGATATTAAATTGATATTAATTAATATCCAATTTTTTACCCTATTGTTTAATATATATATATATATATATATAGTCAACCGAAATACTAAACCAGACTTAAAAATACTCCCATACATCTCCATACATAACCCTAGAAACAACGAAGCCTTTAACGTTATCATCCAAAATCTTCCCATCCTCACAAAAGATAAAGCAATGAACAAAATTTTAGACTCACACAAATTTATCAAAAGTAAAATGCAACCTAAATCATTGAAAAAATATTAACCAGCGCAAGACTGTATCCATTAACAACAGAACCAAAAGTGAAAAACTGTGGTCGACCTAACTGTGGTACTTACCCTCACCTTTTGGAAGGTTCAGAGTTCCACTTTAAACAAGGTGAAATAAGATTAAATCAAATTTCACCTGTGCCTTGGAAAATCTAATCTTTGCCATTATATGCATAAGGTGTGGTAATAATTATATTGGCCAAACAGGAATATCACTCCGTAGAAGAACCACTCTCCACAAAGAACAAATCCGCCACCGACATTACAGACAGATACAGGTCAGTGGACACATAGAAAAGTGTGCGAGGAATCTTAATCCTAATTTCCTAATTTTTCCCTTCTATCAATGTTCACAGAACACCTCAATACAACAAAGAATGAATAAAGAGGCAACTTTCATCGATAAATATCTTCCACAACTAAATATAAACACAACATAATACAGAACACTACTAACCTTTCAATTAATACCACTAATCCCAATACATCTTATACACCAATCACATTACAGAATTATATCTACCCTAATTGCATAACTACTTACCTCCCTTACACATAATCTTTTTACTCAGGGACTAGTACACCTGATATCGTTCAGTAATTGGTGCCCATTCAAAGCAGTGATCAGTAATTCTACGAAACCAGTATGCTTTTGAATTTCTCTAACAATTCGCAATAATGACTTTTATTACTTTTATTCCTACCTCAGTTCATCTAATTGTATATATCTACCGTTACTTTTCATAAAAAGCCTTTACTTTCTTTGATTTCCAATGTGCATTTTCGCTTATTTTTTTCTTTTTACTTTCCCCTTACATTTCCACGTGTAGTTTCTATTTTGTTTTTGTAACATATTTCTATTATATATATATATATATATATATATATATATA
This sequence comes from Octopus bimaculoides, assembly GCF_046866305.1. NCBI lineage: Eukaryota > Metazoa > Mollusca > Cephalopoda > Octopoda > Octopodidae > Octopus > Octopus bimaculoides. The sequence continues at coordinate 1,697,005 of NC_142944.1, forward strand.
TATATATATATATATATATACATATATATATATACATATATATATATATATACATATATATACATATGTATATATACATACACACACATGCACAATCACATATAAATATATATTTCAAAAGTCAATAAAAGAAAATGGAGAAGAAAAAATATAAAAAGACATTAGGTTCATTTTATTTGTATCTCAATTGGAAAGTAATGCAAATTAAAAGAATAAAAATTATATATATATATATATATATATATATATATATATTTTTTTTTTTTTTTTAAGTTTCAGCTTAGAGCTGCGGCCATGCTGATGCACCACCGTGTTGCTACACTGTTATTACAGGGAGCCTCTTACAATATGT
>NC_142944.1:1704856-1707356 GCF_046866305.1 Octopus bimaculoides
CTGAGAGACCTTGCTGCATGCAATCAAGCCCTATGCATAGCACTCGTGGAAACTCACCTCAGCCCTGATATAGAGGATGCAGAAGTACACGTGCCAAAATATGTCATACTGCGAACAGACAGAAGGGAAAGGAGCCATGGTGGAGTTGCTGTATACATCCGTGACGACCTCACACCCCAGGTCTTACTGTCATACTCAAATTCGGTATGCGACACCCTAGTTGTATACATAAGACAACATAATATAGTCATATGCAATGCATATTGCCCACCGGATGCTCCAAACCACATAGGCAAATTTGAAGATTGCCTCGCTAGAATTAAAGAAATCCTCATGAAACTGGAACACCATGTGACCATATTTCTTATGGGTGATTTCAACTTCCCCAACGTCAAATGGCCCGAAGGTCTCATACTCTCAGGAATGACTTATCGCAAGCAAGCACAGGTGGAATGCCTGCTCAACCTCACCAATGCCCTATTCATGGAGCAAACTGTTCTCAGACCAACTAGAGCGAATAACATTCTAGATCTCTGCTTCACGAACAATACGGACATCATTCATGATGTGAAAGTGACGCCGACATTAGTTTCGGATCACAACATAATAGAGCTGTCTATGTTTGGGCCAAAAGAAACCAGAGACATACAGCCTAAAGGAAGCACCCAAAATCTCTCCAATCTGAACTTCCACAAAGCAGACTGGAAATCGATTCAGAAAGAGATCTTCAGAGAGGATTGGCCAAAATGTCTCTCCACACCAGACATTGACATTGTGCAAGCCATAAGCCAGAAATATGTCCCAGAGCACAAGGCCAAAACAAACAGGAACAAGATTCCAAGGGAGAGGAAGATCCTCATGAGACGACGGACAAAAGTTGCAAATCGACTCAACCAGCATCCCAAGAATGGCCAAAGGTCCCGCCTAAAAACGACACTGATGGAGATCGAAAAAAGGCTGCAACAATCCTATGTGAAGGAGAGAGCAGACAAAGAAGCCTAGGTTATAAAAAACATTAAGTCAAACCCAAAGGCCTTCTTTCATTACGCAAAAGAAACAGCCTCAGTACGCTGTAAGATTGGACCCCTCTTCGAAAAGGATGGCTCCCTCACGGACAGTCCAACTAGGATCAGTGAGGTACTGAATGAGCAATTCAAAAGTGTCTTCACCACTCCATTGGAGCACAGACAAGTGAACAAACCAGTGGACTTCTTTGCTACCTCCCCTATAACCAGTGAGGCAGTTACGATGGAATACATCAACATTAGCGAAGGAGATGTACTACTAGCTATACATGAAGTGGACACAAACTCAACTGCTGGCCCTGATGGTTTCCCAGCAATCCTCCTTAAATCGTGTGAGCACGCCCTGGCAAAACCCTTCCAGATCCTCTTCCAGAGCTTTCTCGCAAACGGAAGACTGCCAAGCAAGCTGAAGGAGGGAATAATATACCCAATCCATAAAGGGGGAAGCAGAGCAGATGCCAAAAACTATAGGCCTATCTCTCTGACTTCACACATCAGCAAAGTCATGGAAAGGATAATCAGAGGAAAACTGATCGCATTCCTTGAAGAAAATAAATTGCTGAGTGATACCCAACATGGCTTTCGACCAGGTAGGAGCTGCCTGACCCAGCTCTTACAACATTACGACTGGGTGTTGAGGCAGTTACTCAACAACTCAAATGTGGACGTAATATACCTTGATTTTGCAAAAGCTTTTGACAAAGTGGATCATGGTGTGATATGCTACAAACTGCGTGATCTTGGCATAGCTGGAAAACTTGGAGAGTGGTTACATGACTTTCTGAAAGATAGAAGCCAGGCAGTAGTGGCTAATGGAGCCACCACTATGAGAACACAAATAATGAGCGGTGTTCCACAGGGCACTGTCTTGGGACCATTGCTTTTTATAGTCGCTCTCTCAGATATGCCTTCAAGTGCCCGGATAGCCACTCTTGCAAGCTACGCAGACGATACAAAATTCTCGCAGAAAATACAGAACTCCAGTGATGTTGCACACCTGCAGCAGGAATTGGACTCAGTTTACAGATGGGCTGAGGACAATAATATGCAGTTTAATGCTGAAAAAGTCCAAGCCCTGCGCTACCAACGTCCAAAACTGAATATGAAACTTACAGAGTACACTGGTCCACAGGGAATTTCAATCCCAGAGCCTAAATCAGTGAGAGACCTGGGTATCGACATGAGTGATGATACCTCTTTCCAAGTGCACATTACCAGAATGGCAACAAAGTGCAGACGATTGGCTGGATGGATCCTGAGAACATTCAGAACCAGAGATAAGGAAACCATGATGATCCTCTGGAGGACATTCGTGCTCAGCCGCCTGGATTACTGCTCACAGCTGTGGTCACCCACCAGTCTGAAATTAACAGCAGACCTTGAAGCAATCCAGAGGAGATTCACAAAGAAGATTGTCTCTTTGCAACTGCTCAGCTACTGGGAAAGGCTGAAACAGCTTAGACTCTACTCCCTGG
>NC_142944.1:1709856-1712356 GCF_046866305.1 Octopus bimaculoides
TTTACAGTGTTTATTGCACCTGAACATCTGCCACATACAAAAACTAACTTCCTAGTTAACTGCCTTTGATATTGCTGCACCTCTTATGTGTCCATAGCTTGCACCGGGTACATCTTATAGAGTTACTACCTACTCCTTTTCTACATACTGAGCAGGGTCATCTACCTGAAGGGGTTTGTGTTTTATCTACCTTCCTACTTATTAGGATTTTGGTTTTAGCTAGGTTGACTCTAAGGCCCTTCGATTCTAGTCCTTGCTTCCACACCTGAAACTTCTCTAGTTCTGATAGTGACTCCGCAATTAGTGCAAGGTCATCAGCATAGAGGAGCTCCCAGGGGCAACCTGTCTTGAATTCCTCTGTGATCGCCTGTAGGACTATGATAAATAGGAGGGGGCTGAGGACGGAACCTTGGTGGACCCCTACCTCTACCCGGAATTCATTACTGTACTCATTTCCAACCCTCACCTTACTGGCAGCATCTCTGTACATGGCTCGCACAGCTCTCACTAACCATTCTTCTATCTCAAGTTTCCTCATTGACCACCAGATAAGGGATCGGGGGACCCTGTCAAAGGCTTTCTCCATGTCAATGAAGGCCAGGTACAGAGGTTTATCCTTGGCTAGGTATTTCTCCTGCAGCTGTCTTACTAGAAATATGGCATCAGTGGTGCTTTTACCTGGCACGAACCCAAACTGCATCTCATCTAAATTGATTCGCTCCCTAATTAGTTGGGCTATGACCCTCTCTGTAACTTTCATAACCTGATCTAACAGCTTGATGCCTCTGTAATTATTAGTATCTAAAGCGTCACCTTTACCTTTGTAGCAGTTGACTATGGTGCTGCTACACCAGTCATTGAATATGACTCCTTCGTGTATTTACACTATGAATGCTATAACCATGCATGGATATACACAGGATTACACCTAAAGATTTATGGACTAACATCTTACACTATCAGAATGTTGAATTTTTATCTGAACTTTTATCTGCCTCTTTCTTCTTTTTCCACTTTTCCTTATTCCTTTTCTCCAGTCCCCCATGTCATTGTTTCCTTAATCTACACCCTTCACATTTTCCTTATTTGTCTCCAATGACAGAATATCCCATATTTTGGGATATCCCAGAAACAGTTGTTAGACTTAAAAATTTTTCCAATAATAATAACGTATATGACTTGAGATTTTTGTCTTGCCTTAGTGTTTATTGTGCTCTTTAACAATTATATATCCGCTATATCAGAAATCTACAATGGTTCTATAACTCTCATCTCAGCTATGAGCTTGGAGCCCTGGTAATCCATTGAAGCACTTACCCAGTGTAACCAGTCATTTAGATCACCTGTGAACTAAACTGCCATATTTTGTGTAAATATGGAAAGCGGACGTTAAACGATAATGATGATATATATATATATATATATATGCAAGCTGTCTTTTCAGGTTCACGGCACTGCCTACCCCCATCCCAGGGTCACACGGGCCCACTCCTCTGACACCCACTCCTCTCACACTGTCAGGATTGGTACTCTCAACGTCGGCACGCTGAAAGGTAGGTCTGATGAGATTGTTGAGATGCTTGAACGGCGACGCGTAGATCTGTGCTGCATCCAAGAAGTAAGATGGAGAGGAGGTTCTGCGAGGTTCCTCACAGGCAAAGAACACAGGTACAAGATTTTCTGGGCAGGAAACACTGACGGGGTCGGGGGCGTAGGAATACTTCTAGCAGAGAAATGAGTTGATAAGGTAATCGAGGTAGTTAGAGTATGTGACAGAGTACTTAAGATTAGACTAGTGCTTCATCATAGGCTAGCTACTGTCATCTCAGCCTATGCCCCTCAACCGGGGCTACCGGATGGTCTGAAAGACCAATTCTATGACACCCTCTTGCAAACTACCTCGTCGACAAGGGACAGGGACCTTCTCTTTGTGGCTGGTGACCTCAATGGTCATGTCGGACGTCGTGCTGGAGGCTACCATGGCATACATGGAGGCTATGGCTTCGGTTCCCGCAATGAGGAGGGAACCAGACTGCTGGAGTTCTGTGATGCAACCGATCTTATGGTTTGCAATACCAACTTCAGGAAACCTGCCTGTCACCTAGTCACCTACCGATCCGGCAGACACTCTAGCCAAATCGACTACATCCTCGCCAGAAATAGAGAAAGAGGGAGGCTTATAAATGCCAAAACCCTCCCTGGCGAAGAATGTACACCCCAACACAGATTAGTAGTCAGCGACTTCGAGATCAAGGCAATATGGGTGCCCAGAAGTAAACCGGCTTGGAGGAGAAGGGTATGGAAGCTTAAAGACCCTGCAAATGGACAGAGACTTAGAGACAAGTTACTTGAAGCATTTGACGAACTAGAAGGGGATATATCATCATACAACGTGGAAGACAATTGGTGATTTCTGCGGGACAACCTGTTGAGAGCCACCGACCAGATCTGTGGCTGGTGTAAAGTCCCCTCTCGACCCAGAGTAACGTGGTGGTGGAAC
>NC_142944.1:1717356-1732356 GCF_046866305.1 Octopus bimaculoides
ATACAGCACAGTTCCATTCTGGTAACCAAACTACTTGATTGAGATGGGAATCAAAACTGTCCTTCACCCCGCCCCCACGCTCGGGACCTTGTTCCCAGTGACTTTTGGTTGTTTCTCAGGCTGAAGGAGGAGATGAAGGAGATTGTGACAGGAGTCTTGGATACATTCTGTTTGAAGGATTTCAATAGAGCTCCAAGAAGTGACTGGAGCACTACAAGTGCATTGATGTCAGAAGATCCTACTTTGAGGAAGATTAAGCTTTTGAACTTCCTAGAAATTAATAAATCTCTCTCTCTCTCTCTCTCTCTATCTCTCTCTCTATCTCTCTCTCTATCTCTCTCTCTCTTTCTCTCTTAAACAAGTCTCAAAACTTCTAGAATGCACCTTGCATGTATATATTTGTGTGTCATCATCATAATCATCATCATTTAACATCCACCTTCCATGCTAGCATGGGTTGGATGGTTTGACAGGAGCTGGTCGAGTAGAAGACTGCACCATACTTCTGTGTCTGTTCTGGCATGGTTTTTTTTACAGCTGGATGCCCTTCCTAACACCAACAACTCAGCAGGGTGGACTGAGTGCTTTTTACATGGCACCAGCACAGGTGAGGTCAGTTTTGGCAGGGTTTTTATGACTGGATGTCCTTCAAAATGATAACCACTTTACAATGTGAACTGGATACGTTTTACACGGCAGCAGCACTGGTATGGTCACTTGCAAGACAAAAATCTTTTGAGAGGGGGAGGGGCATTGGAGGAGGTGATCTTGTATCAGATGATGAAGATTAGAGTGAGACAGAGAGGCAGAAACAGGTGTCTTGCTGTAGAGGCGATACATGGTTACCCAGTCAGAGACAGACAGACAGACAGAGTGTGAAAGTGAGAGAGAGTGAGAGAGAGAGAGAGAGAGAGAGAGAGAGAGAGAGAGAGAGAGAGTGGAAGAGAAAGAGCAAGAGTGAAACAGAGAGCAGAAGAGGGATGGTTATCACAAGGAATGGGGATCACAATATAAATGGAATGGAAGAGGAAGAGAGAGACAGAAAGTGGCAAGAGCCAGGGCATACACTCAATGTACAGAGGTCATAATGTGTGTGCGTGTGTGCATGTATATACACACATACATATATATATATATATATATATATATACACACACACACATGTAATAATGTATTCTTTCATGTACATAATAGTAAGATGACAATGAAATGCACACAGCAGGACAGATGGATGCTTAGAATATTCAGGAAACCATAATCATCTGGGGAACATTTGTGCTAAACTATTTGACTATTGCTCACAACTACGGTCACCACATAGTATAAAATTAACAGCAAAACTCAGAACAATCCAATGGAGTTACACAAAGAGGATAGCCTCCATTTAGCTGATTCACTACTGGAGAAAAACTTAGGCAGTTAATTATTTACATTTGACGGATATTTGTCCTCATCTTGTTTGTTGTAAACACAATGTTTCAGCTGATATACCCTCCAGTCTTCATCAGGTATTTGGGTTCTCATTCCTAAGGTATTTTTCGATATTATTATTATTATTATTATTATTATTATTATTATTATTATTATTATTATTATTATTATTATTATTATTATTATTATTATTCAGGTCACTGCTTGGAATCGAACTCGGAATCTTGGGGTTAGTAGCCCGCACTCTTAACCACTATGCCTGTGGGCATATGGCATAGTGGTTAAGAGCACGGGCTACTAACCCCAAGATTCTGAGTTCAGGTCCAGGCAGTGGCCTGAATAATAATAATAATAATAATAATAATAATAATAATAATAACATCGAAAAATACATTAGGGATGAGAACCCAGGTTCGAAATTTCCCCAAGCCACCTGATGAAGGGTGGAGGGTATATCAGCCGAAACGTTGTGTTAACAACAAACAAGATGAGGACGAATATCCGTCAAATGTAAATAATGCAAATAATGTACATAATTCCTCATCTCTTAAATATAGAACTGTATTAGGTAGTTAAGACTTAATTCCCTGGAACAGGAAAGATATTCTGTCATATACATCTGGAAGATCCTGGAACAACTTGTTACAGACTTTGGCATTGAAAGTTATTGCAACACCAGAAGTGGGTATCATTACCTAGTGCCAAATATACTCCAATTGCCTTCAGAATAAAGGGACAGAAACAGGGCTCAGCTGTCAGTTTAAGTAGAAATCCATCACAAAGTAGTGTTGTGTAAAGTGTCCGTATAACTGAAAATCCAGACAATCCAAGCAATAAAACATAAAGACAGCAGGTTTAGAAGTGAATAGAGATTTATTTAATCATATGTCTTCTGTGGCTGTTTCTGCAACCTTCTTCATGTAGTATTAATTTCTGTGTGGAAGATATTATGCGTACGTATTTGCATCAATGTTTGCCCAGCATTATACAATAAATTTGTTTATTCACAAATCAATGGAAATAAAGAAAGGTAGCTCATCAGCTCACCAAAGCATCATAGTTACATCAATAGTTCAACTCTTACTTTCCCTCTCACTCTCTCACTCTCACTCTCTCCTTTTTACTTGCGTTATTTATGTCTAACTTACTTTGTCATTACATGCACCAATATATTGTCTCTCCCACTCTCTCTCTCATATCTATCTCTCTCCTCTCTCCCTCTCTGTATGTATTACGCCTTTTTCTCAGGTGAATGCTGCAGTATTTACCATTCTAACTATATGTCCACTTTGAGTAAGATATAAAGTTTGCAATTTAGTATTAATATTATTTCTATCACACACACACACACACACACACACACACACACACACACACACACATACATATATATATATATATATATATATATATATATATATATATATATATCACCATTGTTTAACATTCACCTTCCATGCTAGCATGGGTGGGACATATATATATATATATATATATATATATATATATAACATATGAGATAAATTCTGTTGTATGAGGAAAGTCGTTCTTTTTTAGTGCATCATAATTTAACACACACACTGGTAAAGTTTCCACTCATTTACTTATTTATTTTTCCTAAAATTTTCATATATATATATACAGGGTGTGATGAGTAAATTGTCACCATTTTATGTTTTAATTTTGCACATGCACACTGTTTTTGATTTTGTCAACTACACTGTATAGTAGGGTTGGTTGGGCACTGTCTTGAGAAAAACAGCACCATGATGTAATTCACTCTGCCAGAAATTTGGAAATGACATTCTGTACTGTTTAGCATTCACACTGGAAGCTCCAATATGAACAGATGGTGAACACACAGAACAACCGTTGGCTTGCTGTGTCCCCAAAACATGTATCAAAAGTGATAAAAATCAAACATCCAGTCAACATCATGGTTTTTGGAGTGATCACTAGTGATGGCGACGCTACACCTCCATTCACCTTCCCACGTGACCTCACATTTAACATGGAGTGCCTTCATCAAGTACCCTGGATCAAGAAGGTGGCTGTTGGAACACCCTAAGTCTCGCAACAGGACTCTGTACCATGCCACACAAGCAGAAGAACCCAGTCATGGCTGTAAGACAATTTCTGCATCCACATCACCCTAATTCTCCACACTGCAACCCCCACTTGATTATTATGTGTAGGGTGCAGGTGCGCAAAAGACCAGCAAAACTCCTTGTAACTCCAAAGATGAATTGAAGGCAAGGATTATGGCAGCATTCACCAACTTAAACAAGGAGATCATCCAGAAGAGTTGCAGGAGATTCCGAAGTCATCTAGAGGTCAAGGTTGAAACGAATGGCGATTTTATTGAATAAATTTACTCTTTAGTATTTCAAAATATTTTTTCAGCCCAGGAAGACCTGGGATGAGGTGGTGAGGCACGACCTTCGAACATTGGGCCTCACCGAGGGGATGACTTCTGACCGAGACCTTTGGAAATATGCTGTGCGTAAGAGGACCCGGCAAGCCAAGTGAGACTTAAATCCAAGGCCTCTGCCAGGGGTGTAGCCAGCCCACTTATGCGTACTTTTCCTTCATTGGACACTAAACTCCGCTTGCGAAGACCTGTTGAGGCAAGTGAAATCGAAATCAAACTAAATTCGATGACTGGCACCCATGCCAACGTCGTCTCCTTCATCGGACACGAAACTCGCCTTGCGAAGACCTGTTGGGGCAAGCGAAAGCGAAATCGTGGTGGCACCTGTGCCCAGCATCGTCTTCCTAGCACTTATGCTGGTGGCACGTGTAAAAACATTCGAGCGAGATCGTTGCCAGTGCTGCTGCACTGGCTCCTGTGCAGGTGGCACGTAATATACAACATTTTGAGCGTGGCCGTTGCCAATACCGCCTGACTGCCCTTTGTGCTGGTGGCACGTAAAAGTACCCACTACACTCTCAGAGGTAGGAAGAGCATCCAGCTGTAGAAACTCTGCCAGATCAGATTGGAGCCTGGTGCAGCCATCTGGTTCACCAGTCCTCAGTCAAATCGTCCAACCCATGCTAGCATGGAAAGCGGACGTTAAACGATGATGATATGTATATATATATATAGATAGATAGATAGATAGATAGATAGATAGATAGATAGATAGATAGATAGATAGATAGATGTGTATGTGTGTATATATATATATATATATATATATATATATATATATATATATATGCATGTATGTATAATAGTATTAGGGATAAAAATCCAAATTTACAGGTAAAATCTCAATTAAATTCAATTTATCAAAAATTAAAATTAAGTTAAGTTTCACAGTATAAAATATAAATATATAGTTTTAGAGAAAAGAACCAAAGTTCATGAATTCATCATGAAAATCCACAGTCACATATAGAAAAATTAATTAAGTAAATGCACGATAAATAAGTATAATATAATACAAAGTAAAAATCATAAGATAATGATAATAAAACGTCTACACTTGTTTCATAACCAAGTTTTCAAATTGAAGATAAAATATATTCAAATCGATTAAATTGATCGAAAATCAATTCTATTCAAAAATATAGCTAATCTTCATGTCAAAATACAACAACAACAACAACAACAACAACAACAACAACAACAACAACAACAATAATAATAATGATAATAATAATAATAATAATAATAATAATAATAATAATAATAATAATAATAATAATAATGTATATATCAAACAACAATAAATAACAAATGAATGTATATAAAAATACTTATTGTATTAAGACAGAAAAATGTTAAACAATATTATTAAAAAGAAATTTAATACTAATCATATCGAAAATTATAAACTTGACAAAATTAACTTTACGTTTATTATAATATAAACTAACATAAATATTAAATGCAAATGTTATCTTAACGAATCTTACATTTAAAATTCAATTTAACCGAAGTTTTAGGTTAAACTACAATTATAAACGTAAAATAAATAACTTTAATTTTAATATAAACTATCAAAAAATTAATTTATATAAATTAATTTATATAAAAACAATTATATCACCATTAGATAAAAGAAAAAACATTTAACAAAATTATTGAAAAGAAATACAAAATTTATCTAATCGAATCTTTAGTTTAAATAAAATTATAAATGTTGTACTATTAACTTAACCTTAATTAGAATATTAACTAAGAATCAAAGAAATTATATTAAAAAAACTACTTATTTATCCCATAAATCAAAAAGAAATATTAAACAGTATTATTGGAAAAAATGCAATCCTAATCTAATCGAAGTTTTGGTTTAAACTAAAATGATAAACTTAATACTATTAACTTAGTGTTAAATAAGGTGTCAGCTAACATTGAATATCAAATGAATTAATATAAAAATACATATTTTCAAACAATGATAAAAAATCATTTAACGATATTAATGAAGATAAAAGCAATACTTATATCAACGATGCTATAGTTTAAACTAAAAGTTTTAGACATTAAACTCAGAAATAAGCGTTTATTAGAAAGAAGTCGCGTGAAGATATTGCGTAAAGAGAAAGAATAGAATAAAGAGATATAAAAACATAAATGAAAGTTTTATTTATAAAATCATGAATCATAGGCGTAGGAGTGGCTGTGTGGTAAGTAGCTTGCTTCCCAACCGCATGGTTCCGGGTTCAGTCCCACTGCGTGGCACCTTGGGCAAGTGTCTTCTACTATAGCCTCGGGCCGACCAAAGCCTTGTGAGTGGATTTGGTAGACGGAAACTGAAAGAAGCCTGTCGTATATATGTATATATATGTATGTGTGTGTATATGTTTGCGTGTCTGTGTTTGTCCCCCAACATCGCTTGACAGCCGATGCTGGTGTGTTTACATCCCCGTAACATAGCGGTTCGTCAAAATAACCGATAGAATAAGTACTAGGCTTACAAACAATACGTCCTGGGGTCTATTTGCTCGACTAAAGGTGGTGCTCCAGCATGGCCACAGTCAAATGACTGAAACAAGTAAAAGAGAGTAAAGAGTAATGAAAAATTAAAATTTATATAACTTAAATCGTAATAAATCAATTAACTATATTGTAAACATTTTATTGAACGTTAAAATCTATTATAGGTTCTAAAGAATAAGACTAAGAAACATAACTTAAATAATATATATGAAATAAGCTAAAATATTATAATTAAATTAATTAATTAAAATATTTATATTATTAATTCTATAAAAATCATAGTGTTATTAAAATATTAAATCCTTAAACTCACTAAAGATATTAACGTATCAATAAATACACAATTAATAACTATAAATTATGACTACTACATTTAGTAAAGAAGGAATAGTATATACATACACACACACACACATATATATATACATACATACATACATACTTACACATACAGACTAATACACACGCACACACACACATATATATATATAAACACACATGCATAATACATATACAGACTAATACACACGCACACACACATATATATATATATAAACATACCTACATACATACATATATATACACATATATATATATATATATATATATATATATATATATATATATACAAACACACATACACACAAATATATATCTATATATATATATAAACATATATAGACACAGTTAGCTAAACTTATTATATAAATAAAGTAATTTATGTCTACATTTAATTTTTCGTTCATCAAAAGAATTAATCAAAGTATTATAATTACTTAATAATATCTCCTTCAATTCATTAGTACACAACTTAGAAAAATTGTTACCTATACCATTGGATTTCGCCTTACAAACTATCACCCATTGTAAAATGTACTTAATATTTTTAGATTTAAGATCCCAAATATATTTACTAAGGCCAGTAGAATTAATCAAATTTATATTCTTAAAGGAGTGCATATGTTGAGCCATCCATAATTTAATTTTATTAGAAGTCAATCCTAAATAAATCTTATTTAAATTATAACCATTATGTTTGTTCCCGTCCATTAAAGTCACTATGCATTTATACACGACATCCTTCAAATTGCATTTATTATTAAATTTACATTTAGTGTTATCTCTACATGTACAATTAATTATATCCTGGTCCTCATTATTATTATTATTAGAATAAGTATTTAATCTATATTTATAATACTTATTTGACTTAAATCTATTCAAAGAAGAGATAATGTTACCAACAAGATTAGTAGTAGAATAACATAACCCAAAATTATTAGTAGAAAAGATATATTTTTTATTATCTCTAAGGATTATATCAATAACTTTTAAAATTTCTATAACAATGTTAGTTTTAACTTGAACACCATATGGAATGATTAGCCAAAGTTTGTTCTTATTATAGATAATATTGTATTATTTATATTATTAAATTTATTATTATCATTAAAAGAATTAAATTTAAATCTATTATTGTCTCCGTTACAATTATATTTATGTTAATGTAATTTATTAACATAATACCTATTATTCTTACTATAATTACCTAAATAGACATTATCATAATTATAAAGGTTATGTTTATTAAATAGATCATTAATATTATAATCATTACGAATATATATGTATATATATATGTATATATATAAGTATATATATATATATATGTATCATCATCATCGTCGTTTAACGACCGCTTTCCATGCTAGCATGGGTTGGACGATTTGACTGAGGACTGGTGGATCAGGTGGCTGTACCAGGCTCCAGTCTGATTTGGAAGAGTTTCTACAGCTGGATGCCCTTCCTAACGCCAACCACTCCGAGAGTGTAGTGAGTGCTTTTACGTGCCACCGGCACGAAGGCCAGTCAGGCGGTACTGGCAATGATCTCGCTCGAATGTCTTTTCACGTGCCAGGAAGGCGACGTTCGTAACGATCACGCTCAAATGGTGCTATTTACGTACCACCAGCTCGAAAGCCAGACAGCTGCTCTGGCAACGATCACGATCAGACGGTGCTCTTAGTGCTCCACTGGTACAGGTGCCAATACGATTTCTCTTTCGCTTGCCCCAACAGGTCGAGCCGAGTTTAGTGATCAATGAAAAAGACGTTGGCATGGGTGCCAGTCTACAAATTTCGTTCGATTTCGATTTCACTTGGATCAACATGTCTTCGCAAGCGGAGTTTAGTGTCCAATGAAGGAATGTTACGCGTAAGTGGGCTGGCTACATCCTTGACAGAGGCCTTGGATTTAGGTCTCACTTGGCTTGCCGGGTCTTCTCACGCGCAGCATATTTCCAAAGGTCTCGGTCACAAGTCATTGCCTCGGTGAGGCCCAATGTTCGAAGGTCGTGCCTCACCACTTCATCACAGGTCTTCCCAGGCATGCCTCTTCCACGGGTTCCCTCAACTGTTAGAGTGTGACACTTTTACACACAGCTATCCTCATCCATTCTCGCCACATAACCATACCAACGCAATCGTTTCTCTTGCACACCACAACTGACGCTTCTTAGGTTCAACTTTTCTCTCAAGGTACTTGCACTCTGTCTAATATGCACACTGACATTACACATCCAGCGGAGAATACTAGCTTCATTCTTTGCGAGCCTACGCATGTCCTCAGCAGTCGCAGCCCGTGTTTCACTACCATGAAGCATCACTGTTCGTACACATGCGTCATACAGTCTGCCTTTTACTCTGAGAGAGAGACCCTTTGTCACCAGCAGAGGTAAGAGCTCTCTGAACTTTGCCCAGGCTATTCTTATTCTAGCAGCTACGCTTTCAGCGCACCCACCTCCACTACAAATTTGGTCACCAAGATAGCGGAAGCTATCAACCACTTCTAGTTTTTCTCCCTGGAATGTGGCAGAAGTTGTTTTCTGCACATTTTCAGTGTTTACACATATATATACAAACATATATATATATATACATATATATATATATATATATATATATATATATATATATATATATATATATATATATATATATATATATATATATATATATATATATATATATACATATATGCATATATACATATATATACACATATATATATACATATATAGGCGTAGGAGTGGCTGTGTGGTAAGTAGCTTGCTTAGCAACCACATGGTTCCGGGTTCAGTCCCACTGCGTGGCACCTTGGGCAGGTGTCTTCTACTATAGCCTCGGGCCGACCAAAGCCTTGTGAGTGGATTTGGTAGAGGGAAACTGAAAGAAGCCTGTCGTATATATGTATATATATATATATATATATATATATATATATATATATATATATATATATGTATATGTGTGTGTGTGTGTGTGTGTGTGTGTGTGTGTGTGTGTGTGTGTGTGTGTGTGTGTGTGTGTGTGTGTGTGTGTGTGTGTGTGTCTATGTTTGTGTGTCTGTGTTTATCCCTCCAACATCGCGTGACAACCGATGGTGGTGTGTTTACGTCCCGGTAACTTAGCGGTCCGGCAAAACAAATCGATAGAATAAGTACTAGGCTTACAAAGAATAAGTCCTGGGGTCTATTTGCTCGACTAAAGGCGGTGCTCCAGCATGGCCATAATCAAATGACTGAAACAAGTAAAAGAGTAAAAGAGTAATATATATATACATACATATATACATATATATACATACATATACATACTTATATATACATATACATACATATACATACATATACACATATATATATATATATATATATATATATATATATATATATATATATATATATATATATATATATATATATATATACATATATGTACGTATACATATATATACATATATATATCCATATATACGTATACATATATATACATATACATATACATATATATATATATACTTCCGGTTTCGTAGTGTTAAGACGTGTTTTTCCCTGTCTCTCGAAGCAACCAACAGGTATCTTTCCATATCGAAGATAAATATTCGCTGAAGCCGACACAAAACTCGGTACCTGTTTGTTTAATGACGGTCCTGCATTATAACCGTTGAAAAAGAAAGTAAATAGTATATATACAACGCACGTTAATGTGAGCGAACCAAAGCGAACAACCATCTTCGAAGAAACCACGCACGTGGTGAGAGGTTATACAGATAGAAATCTGAGCTAAGTTTTATTCTCTATTTCTAAGTTTTATTAATATTCTATTCTCTCTCCAAAAACAATTTACGACAAAATAATTTATTTCACTAGTTTGTTAACATACCGTAATTTGTCTCACAGAATAGTTTTGTTTTTGTTTATTTACGATAAAATTTACTTACGATAAAATCGTTTCTTCTTAGTTTATTTACATACTAAGTTTGTTTGTTAACATACTGTAATCTCTCTCACAGAATAGTTTTTGTTTATTTACGATTAAATTTATTTACGATAAAATCGTTCTTCTTAGTTTATTTAAAGTATTAAAAGTTTTCACTCATTTTCCCTTATAGTCACCTCGTTTTAACACTCTTAATCGAAATCTCTATTCTACTCTTATCCCATCTTCTCTCCCTCACTTTTTCTCTCTTAGTTTCTCTATTTCTCACCCTCTCTCTCTGTTCTCCGTGATATATATATTTCTCGTTTTTAATTTTTCGTTTTTCTTCTCATTTTCATTTTGTCTTGTTTGTTTCTCTCTCTCGAGTTATCCTCTCTCCCTCATATATACATACATACATATATGTATATATACATATATATATATATATGTATGTATGTATATATATATATGTATATATTTTTATTATTTTCATTATTCGTTTCATTTTGTCTTGTCTCGTTTTGTTTGTTTCTCTCTTGAGTTATCTTCTCTCTCTCTCTCTCATACATCTCTATTCCTATCACATCCACTCTCTCTCTCTCTATCTATCTATCTCGTACTCTGTACGCACTCTCTACTCGCTCTACTTCGTATTCTCCCTTCTCCCTCCCCTCTTTATACTCTTCTTTCTTTCTAGTACTATTCCTATATTCTTTAAGATAACCCCTCTCTCTCAAATATCGTGCACCATGGATACCAGAGGACGAAACTTTGTACAGCGCCAAGTTGAGGCCAACAAGAAGAAGATGCGCCGAAACTGGCAGCTGGAAGAAGTTCGTCTTCTTATACACGCATGGAACTTGGCCAAAGGATCACCAGCAAATGATCTAATAGCCGAAAGCCTGGATAGGTACAATTTCCACAGGTCAATGGCCCAAATTGATCGAAAGAAACTGGAGCTCATTCGCTCCTACGAGCTCGTGAAACCGCACCTTGACCTCCTAGAAGGCATTATGAGAGACACGGACACAAAAATGGACAGTGAAGACCCTGCACACTGTGCTCAGGCTCAGGAGGACCAAACGAATCACCAAGACAAGGCAGATGCCACCAGTGCTGTAGCCACTGATGAGGGATGCAATGACCATGGTGAATACAGTCAACGCTGCACCACAAACGACAAAGACAGGAGAACAGACAAGAAGACGGTAAACACAAACAGGCTTCAAGCCCAAACACGTCACACAGAGAAAAAGAAAAAGAAAAAGAAACAGATCTGTAAATTCTACCTAAATGGTACCTGCTGGCACGGGGAAAAAGGACAAAACTGCAAATTTGCCCATCCCAAACACCACCAGCTAAACAAGGTAGATAACCACTTACAACAAAATAGGCGGGAGCGCAGAAAAGGGAGACCAGAAAGCTTAAATCTACGTACACATAATCCACCGAATACCAACAGGACTCACAAAGAGAGAAGTCCGTATATTCCTTCTGCTCCCCAAAAAAGGCTATATGCAGAGGCTGTACGAACTGCAGTAGCTGAGCAGCAAGCTTTTTTAAGCTTGGCCCAGAAAATGGTACAACAGTTAACGTGGATGCAGAGGGTACAGAGTCAACGCCACACGAACCATTGTCCAAGACCACCACAGATGATGGGTCAGGGATGGCCACCGCTAACACCAGGAACCCCTGCACAGATATCACACCCATATTCCTACTGAATATCCGGGGCCTATTACGAACAGGCGGCAAAGACAAGTTCCTATACTTGAAAGACCTAGTAACATGCAATCAAGCAATATGCATGGTGCTTACCGAAACGCATCTAACACCTAATATAGCAGATGCGGAGATAAATATACCAGAGTATGCCGTACTCCGAACAGACAGAAGGGATAGAAGTCATGGGGGAGTTGCAATGTACATCCGAGAAGATGTCACACCCCTACTACTACTATCACACTCAAACTCTGTATGTGATACTTTAATAGTACACATAAAACAAATTGATGTAGTTGTATGCTCAACATACCGTCCACCAAATGCCGCAAAGCAGGAGGGTAAATTTGAGGACAGCCTCAGACGCATAGAAGAGGTCCTGACAAATCTGGACCAACACATCAATATACTTTTCCTAGGCGACTTTAACCTCCCAAATGTTAAATGGCCTGAAGGTCACATCCTCTCTGAGATGTCACTGCATGAACAAAGCCAGGCAAAATCATTGCTAGAACTATCCAACATGCTGTTCATGGAACAAGTGATACTCCAACCAACCAGGGGAAGCAATGTTTTAGATCTCTGCTTCACAAACAATGTGAGCCTAATCCATAATGTGAAAATAACGCCCACGTCTCTCTCAGATCATAACATTATAGAATTAACTATGTATGGTCCTAGACAACCCACTGACACCCACCCCACCAGGAGGACTCAAGCAATATCCAACCTGAATTTCCACGGGGCGGACTGGAAGTCAATTCGCAGAGAGATTCGAAATCAAAACTGGCATGACAGCCTTTCTATACAAGACAATGACCTCAAACTAAGTCATTTTATGTCAACCATACAAGACATATGCACCAAATACGTGCCATATAGAAAGACCAGCAAACATGCCAATAGAATTCCTAGAGACAGGAAAATCCTTATGAGACACAGAACAAAGGTCTCAAACCAGTTAAATAGAGAACTGGAGGATAGGAAAAGGGCTAAATTAAAACTAACACTGTTAGGAATAGAAAACAAAATTAAACTCTCCCATGAAAAGGAGAGAGCAGAGAAGGAAAAGAGAGCAGTAGAAAGCATAAAAACAAACCCCAAGGCTTTCTATAGATTTGCAAAGGAGACTGCTACGGTGCAGTATAAGATAGGACCCCTGTTCCTGCCTAATGGCTCACTGACTGAGGATCCCACATGGATAAGTGAAGTGCTCAGTACACAATTCAAGAGTGTCTTCACCTCTCCTCTGAGTCACATGCAGATAAAGAACCCAGCTGATTTCTTTGACAATAGCACTCAGCAGAAGGGGACTGCATCCATTACCTACATCGACATTGAAGAGGAAGATGTGATAGCTGCCATAAATGAAATGAGCTCAAATTCGGCAACTGGCCCCGATGGTTTCCCAGCTGTCCTCTTAAAGTCGTGTAAACAAGAATTAGCAGGACCACTCCGGATACTCTTCCAGAGTTTCCTTGCAAATGGTAAACTTCCCAAAAAGCTGAAGGAAGGCACCATATGTCCTATCCATAAAGGTGGAAGCAGAGCAGAGGCTGGAAACTACAGGCCCATCTCTCTGACTTCACATATTAGCAAAGTCATGGAACGAATTGTCAGAAGGAGATTGATTGCGTTCCTAGAAGAAAATGACTTGCTGAATGAGACCCAGCATGGTTTCCGTCCAGGTAAAAGCTGCCTCACGCAGCTTTTGCAGCATTATGACTGGGTCCTGAAGCAGCTACTTGACCATTCAAATGTTGATGTGATATATCTCGACTTTGCAAAAGCCTTTGACAAAGTTGATCATGGCTTGATATGTCACAAGCTGCGAAACCTTGGCATAGCTGGTAAATTAGGAGAGTGGCTGCATGACTTCCTGAATGGTAGAAGTCAGACAGTTGCAGCCAATGGAGAACTATCTAGGGAAACACAAATATTGAGCGGTGTTCCTCAGGGAACTGTTCTGGGGCCACTACTGTTCATAGTGGCCCTTCTGGACATGCCCACGGTCACTCGGAGAGCCACTGTCACTAGCTATGCTGATGACACAAAGATATCTCAGGCAATAAAGAATCCTGATGATATTGTAAGCCTGCAGAATGACCTAAATGCAATATATGAGTGGGCAGAGCAAAATAATATGCAGTTCAATGCAAAAAAATTTCAAGTACTGCGCTACAAGACCACAAGTACCTCCCAACTGGCATACACAGGGCCTGGAGGTACTGCAATCCCAGAACCACAAACAGTTAGAGATCTGGGCATCAACATGTGTAGTGATGCATCATTTCACATGCACATTATCAAGTTGACAACAAGGTGCAGACAACTGGCGGGGTGGATACTGAGGACTTTCCGTACAAGGGATCAAAAAGTCATGTTGATTCTATGGAAGACATTTGTTCTGAGCCGCCTAGACTATTGCTCTCAGTTGTGGTCACCACACAGTGTTAAGCGGACAGCAGAACTCGAGGCAATTCAGCGGCACTATACAAAAAAGATCGCCACAGTCCAACAGATGAACTACAGGGAGCGACTGAAGGCACTAGGTCTCTACTCCCTGGAGCGCAGGCGGGAGAGATATGTAATAATATACATATGGAAAATACTGGAAGGACTGGTGCCAAACTTTGG
>NC_142944.1:1737356-1839856 GCF_046866305.1 Octopus bimaculoides
AAACAAACCCCAAGGCTTTCATTTTGTCTTGTTTTGTTTTGTTTGTTTTCTCTCTAGAGTTATCTTCTCTCTCTCTCTCTCTCTCATACATCTCTATTCCTATCACATCCTCTCTCTCTCTTTTTCTATCTCTCTATCTATCTCGTACTCTGCACGCACTCTCTTTTCGCTCTACTTCGTATTCTCCCTCCCCTCTTTATACTCTTTTCTTTCTTTCTAGTACTATTTCTCTATACTTTAAGATAACCTCTCTCTCTCAAATATCGTGCACCATGGATACCAGCAGACGAAACTTTGTACAGCGCCAAGTTGAGGCTAACAAGTAGAGGAAGATGCGCTGAAACTGGCAACTGGAGGAAATTCGCCTTCTTGTACAAGCATGGAACCTGGCCAAAGGATCACCAGCAAATGATCTAATAGCCGAAAGCCTGGATATAGCCTCGGGCCGACCAAAGCCTTGTGAGTGGATTTGGTAGAGGGAAACTGAAAGAAGCCCGTCGTATATATGTATATATATATATATATATATATATATATATATATATATATATATATATATATATATATATATATATATATATATATATATATATATATATATGTATATATATATATATATATATATATTTGCAAAAGAGACTGCTACGGTACAGTATAAGATAGGACCCCTATTCCTGCCTAATGGCTCACTGACTGAGGATCCCACATGGATAAGTGAAGTGCTTAGTGCACAATTCAAGAGTGTCTTCACTTCTCCTCTGAGTCACATGCAGATAAAGAACCCAGCTGATTTCTTTGACAATAGCACTCAGCAGAAGGGGACTGCATCCATTACCTACATTGACATTGAAGAGGAAGATGTAACAGCTGCCATAAATGAAATGAGCTCAAATTCGGCAACTGGCCCCGATGGTTTCCCGGCTGTCCTCTTAAAGTCGTGTAAACAAGAATTAGCAGGACCACTCCGGATACTCTTCCAGAGTTTCCTTGCAAATGGTAAACTTCCCAAAAAGCTGAAGGAAGGCACCATATGTCCTATCCATAAAGGCGGAAGCAGAGCAGAGGCTGGGAACTACAGGCCCATCTCTCTGACTTCACATATTAGCAAAGTCATGGAACGAATTGTCAGAAAGAGATTGATTGCGTTCCTAGAAGAAAATGACTTGCTGAATGAGACCCAGCATGGTTTCCGTCCAGGTAGAAGCTGCCTCACGCAGCTCCTGCAGCATTATTACTGGGTCCTGAAGCAGCTACTTGACCATTCAAATGTTGATGTGATATATCTCGACTTTGCAAAAGCCTTTGACAAAGTTGATCATGGCTTGATATGTCACAAGCTGCGAAACCTTGGCATAACTGGTAAATTAGGAGAATGGCTGCATGACTTCCTGAATGGTAGAAGTCAGACAGTTGCAGCCAATGGAGAACTATCTAGGGAAACACAAATATTGAGCGGTGTTCCACAAGGAACTGTCCTGGGGCCACTACTGTCCATAGTGGCCCTTCTGGACATGCCCACGGTCACTCGGAGAGCCACTGTCACTAGCTACACTGATGACACAAAACTATCTCAGGCAATAAAGAATCCTGATGATATTGTAAGCCTACAGAATGACCTAAATGCAATATATGAGTGGGCAGAGCAAAATAATATGCAGTTCAATGCGGAAAATTTAAAGTACTGCGCTACAAGGCCACAAGTGCCTCCCAACTGGCATACACAGGACCTGGAGGTACTGCAATCCCAGAACCACAAGCCGTGAGAGACTTGGGCATCAACATGTGTAGTGATGCATCATTTCACATGCACATTGTCAAGTTGACAGCAAAGTGTAGACAGCTGGCGGGGTGGATACTGAGGACATTCCGTACAAGGGATCAAAAAGTCATGTTGACTCTATGGAAGACATTTGTCCTGAGCCGCCTAGACTATTGCTCTCAGTTGTGGTCACCACACAGTGTCAAACGGACAGCAGAACTCGAGGCAATTCAGCGGCACTATACAAAAAAGGTCGCCACAGTCCAGCAGATAAGCTACAGGGAGCGACTGAAGGCACTAGGTCTCTACTCCCTGGAGCGCAGGCGGGAGAGATATGTAATAATATACATATGGAAAATACTGGAAGGACTGGTGCCAAACTTTGGTATCAAGTACTACAGGAATGCCCGCACGGGTCGCCACTGCATGGTGCCAAAGGTGCCGTCCCCTGCATCTCACATAAGAACAAGATACTGCAGCAGCCTCGGTTTCAGAGGACCTCAGCTCTTCAATGCCCTGCCAAAACATTTGAGAGACCTGCAAGACACGGATGTGGAAGTCTTCAAGACAAAACTCGACGCTTTCCTCTCCACGATACCAGACGAACCAATGGCTCGAAATGAGACACAGTTTAGGGCAGCTGTGTCAAATTCTCTTATACACCAGATGTGCCATCAAAACTCTTGACTGGACTATATCAGGTGCAGGAGAAGAGCCATGCAAGGCACGTGAATAGAGCAAAGCATAAAGACAGAAAATCACGGTGGTGCTCCAGCATGGCCGCAGCCACTTGGCTGAAACCCATAAATAAATAAATAAATATACATATATATATATATATATATATATATATATATATATATATATATATATATATATATATATATACGGAACAAAACCACAATGGATCCCAATCCATTAATATTCTAGGTAATAACAATACCAATAATAACACTGATAGGACTAATAGCCATAACAATAACTCCACTGATCTAGATTCCTACACATCCCCTAATAACATATCCTCCAATAATAATAACTCAACCACAAGCATACGCAACCCTCTAGCCTCTTACACTTGTAACTGTCGCTCCGGGACTATCTGTCCGCTTCAAACACATTGCGTAAGATACAATGTAATATATAAATGCACCGTGAAAAATCTATTACATAACTCTACTGCCACGTACATTGGTGCAACTATAAACTTTAAACATCGCTACGCAGCACACATGCACTCTTTTAGATACGACAAACACAGTAAATCTACAACATTAGCCAATCATATTCATCACCTCAAAAACAAAAATACCCAATACACCTTAAAATGGTCCATCTTAGACTCTGCAACTCCATACCAGGGCCAGCGCTCCAATTGCAAGCTTTGCCTAACGGAGGCGTTCCATATTTTAAAATACAATTCTCCCACTCTACTTAATCGATATAACGAAGCGTTTAGCAACTGTAATCACCGCTCTTTTCACACATTCAGGTTCTATCACAAGCAAAATTGCACAAATGATCACGCAACATAATAACACAACCCCCCACAGACAACCTATTCAACCTGGCAAAAACATCCATCTTTCACCATCTTTCGAATAGGATTATTTCCTTTCGATCATCTCACCACACATATACCACCAAATCTATTTCTCCTATTCTCAATTTCACAAGAACACCACCTACACAAACAGACTACGTCACCTCTTTCAATCCCTTTCCACTGTCTATAAATAAGCTTGGCAGCATCCTAAAATATGATACTACTAACTACCTTTCCCACCCATCCCTTTCCTTTATCTCTGTCCTTGGTTTATCACTCATACCCCCACCACCTATATACTACACACACGCATTCCTTCCTACGCACTAGACCTTTTAACCTCATCCCCCTATTCCTCCTTTACTCTATATTCTCATCCCCTCTACCCTGTTAAGACCAACTGACCATAAATATATCGCTACCATCCTCCGCCTCTATATCTTTCACATTCTGTCTTCTTGACTTGACCTAATTACCGCTCACTTTTCACTTGACTTGGACATCCTTCAAGTAAACAAGCAAAAATCCATCGCAATATGGAATATATGTACCTCTGCTATCTATGCTATATCAACTTTCGTTCCAACATAAATTTCCGGATTATTTACACAAGGATTACTTTGCACGGATTTCTACACGGATATTTACCACTGGAATGAAACTACACTTCAAGTACTGTTCTCTCTTTATTCAGCACATCACAATCTTTACCACTTCATACTAAAAATATCCGCCTATGGATATAATAATAGATTACTTTATTTTTTCTGTCTCCGATGAAGGGAAGTACTGGATCTTCCCAGAAACAGCTGTAAGACTCTATCCATAAAATTCTTCAACCTTACCTTTGCTCTCTTTATCTTTTTGTTTTTATATATTTACATATACATATATATATATATATATATATATATATATATATATATATATATATATATATATATATATATATATATATATATATATATATATATATATATATATACATGTACATATATACATGCATATATATGTATATATATATATATATATATATATATATATATATATATATATATATACATGCATATATATGTATATATATATATATATAAATTCATAAGAGTGGTACAACAAGGCACCGATATTTACTGGACAATAGCAATCGATATAAATACGACGCTATTGTATAGCTTCACTGCATATATACTGGCAAAAATTTGTGCCTCTGTGTGTATGTGTGTGAGTGTGCCCGTGTGTGTGCGCAGGTGTGTATACTACATGTGTATGTATATATATATATATATATATATATATATATATGGGCACAGGCATGGCTGTGTGATAAGAAGCTTGGTTCCAGGTTCAGTCCTATTGCATAACATCTTAGGCAAGTGTCTTCTACTATAGCCTTAGCTAGCCAAAGCCTTGTGAGTGGATTTGGTAGACAGAAACTGAAAGAATTTCATCATGTGTGTGTGTGTATATATATATATATATATATATATATATATATATACATATATATAAGAGAGAGAGAGAGAGAGAGAGAGAGAGAGAGAGAGAGAGAGAGAGAGAGAGAGAGAGAGAGAGAGAGAGAGAGAGAGAGAGAGATGTATATGCAAGAACGTGGGTGTATGTGTTTCTGTGCTTGTATGTACTTTGTTTACCTCCAGATTAATATCGTATTTTGAGGTATGGTTGATATATGAATAAATTCCTGAAAGCTCAAATGCTTTCTATGATGTTTTTGTGATCTCCTTGGCTTCCACTAAAAGTTTATTGCTGTTGAACTTTATTAGTTTGACTTCCTATCTTTATGATTTCTTTCATGGATTCTGTAGAATCTTCAGTTCACCATCTGTGGAATTACTTACATTAATAATGCTTCTATATTTTTTGCTTATATTTTATACATTTTATGTTATTTTATATTTACTTTACCTCTTGAGCATCTCTTGTTTTTCTCCTTTTGTTATCTTTTTTAAAATTAAGGGCTGTTAATTCCTCCTTTTCTGCCTGGCACTTTAAATTAGTTGATATGTGGGTGTTCATATATGAAGAAATTTTTTCCTTTAATAATAGCATCACAATATATCTCAACTAGGGTGTTTACCTTTTATTGACCAAATTAATGTCATTTTGTCTAGTTCAGGTCCTCAATAGACTGAAGTGTTTATAAAGAGTGAATTTTGTTTGTGTATTTAGAGTTAAACTGTTGATGTAATCCTGTTGTTCAAGGGATCTGAAGTGCTGGCCTTTTACTTGCATTAATTTGTGAATACACAACTGTATTACATTTTTCTTTTCTTTTTTTCCTTAATGTCTGCTTTCCATGCTGGCATGGGTTGGACAAACTGGTAAGATGGGGGCTGCACCAGATTCCAATCTGATTTGGAGAGTTTCTACAGCTGGATGTCCTTCCTAATGCCAACCACTCCGAGAGTGTAATGGGTGCTTTTTATGTGCTACTGGCACAAGTGCCATTGACCTGACACCAGTATCAGCCATGACGACAGACTTACTTGGCTTGGCAGGTCAACACAAGCACAGTATATTGCCAAGGGTCTTGGTCAACTGTCACTGCCTCCACGAGGCCCAACGCTCAAATGGTGCTTTTTACATGCCAGTCAGATGGAACTGGTATTGCCCATGACTATGATTTCACTTGGTTCAACAGGTCTTCACAAGCACAGCATATTGCCCAACGATTGAAGGGTGCTTTTAATGGGCCAGTTACATGACCCTGGCATCGGCCATGATTATCATCTCACTTAGCTTGACGTCTAGCGCTAAGCATACCTATTAATGCAAACATGCATGCAGAATATCTTCCATACTGAAATTAATTCTACATGAAGAAGGTTGCCACTTGGCCATAATCCTATGGAAGTTACATGGTTAAAAAAGTAAATATATATTCAACTCCCAAAATACCTGACTTCACAGGGTATGATGGGTAAATTGTCGTCATTTTATATTTTTAACTTAATATTGTTTGTTTTTTAATTTTGTCAACTACACAGTATAGTAGGGTCAGTTGAGCACTGTCTTTGAGAAAAATTGCACCATGATGCAATTCACTCTGCCAGAAATTTGAAAATGACATGCTGTGTGCTTGGCATTCATGCCAGAAGCTCCAATACGAACATTTCAGAGTGTTTGGGTGTCAATCTGAGGACAGTGCAGAGGATTCGGATAGAGTTGGATGAATCTAATAGCCATTATGAAAATATAGCAACTTGGAAAACCCACTCTGATTGTTCTGATAAGAAAAGAACTCCTGAATTTGTTGGTGAGATCCAGGCCATGATTGACGATGATCCCTCCAAGTCAATCGGGTCCATTGCCAGGGACATGGGAGTGTCTAAGTTTCTTATCAAGCATGAAGTGCTGAAGACATTCATTATTCTTCATACAAGATGAGAAAGGGCCAATTTTCATCCCAAACCATCAAGGACAAGAAAAACGTCCATGCTACGAAGCTTTCGAACAAACTCAAGCATCCCTTCCAACTGAACATCCTTTGGTTTTTCTCAGATGAGAAAAAATTCTGCCAGGATCAGATGGTAAACATAGAGAACAACCGTTGGCTTGGGGTGTCCCCAAAACATATACTGAGAGTGATATCATGTGTGATATCAATCAATATCATGGTGTTTGAAGTGATCACTAGTGATAGTGACATTGTACCTACATTCATCTTCCCACACAGCCTCACACTCAACACAGAGGCTTACATCAAGTGCCTGGAGGAAGTCGTGCTGTCCTGGGTCAAGAGGGTGGCTGCTGGAATACCCAATGTTTGGTAACAGGACTTGGCACCATGCCACACAAGTAGGAGAACCCAGTCACAGTTGTCAGACAATTTCTGCGACCACATTACCCGTAACATCTGGCCACCTAACTCCCCAGACCGATTATTATGTATAGTGCACAGTTGAGCGAGAGACCAGCCAAACTGCTTGTAACACACGAAAGACGAACTGGAAGCAAGGATTGTGGTAAGGTTCACCAACAAGGTGACCATCCAGAAGAGTTGCAGGAGATTCTGAAGTCATCTGGAGGTCGTGGTTGGAGCCAATGGTGATTTTATTGAATAAATTTACTCTTTAGTATTTCAAGATATTTTTGTGTAATTTTGGTGAATACATTTGTTAAAATGAGATGTCAGTGTTATTTTCTTTTTTGTGTAAATTAGACAATAATTCATTCATTGCATCCTGTATATTGTGTGTGTGTGTGTGTGTGTGTGTGTGTGCATGTGTGTGTATGTGTGTATGCATATGTATGTATATGTTTGTGTATGTATGTATATATGTATATACGTGTGTATGTATGTATATATGTGTATGTGTGTGTATGTACGTATGTATGTGTGTATGTGTGTGTGTATGTATGTATGTATATATGTGTATATGTGTGTATGTACGTATGTATGTGCGTGTATGTATGTGTGTATGTAGGTATGTATATGTGATGTATCTATGTATGTATGTATATATGTGTATATGTGTGTATGTACGTATGTATGTGTGTATGTACGTATGTATGTGTGTATGTGTGTGTGTATCTATGTATGTATAAATATTTAACACATTTTCAACCTTTTCTCAGTATCGTTGATACATACAGACACATGTACACACACTTATGTGTGTGTAGGGGGAGTTAAGTATGCAGTGCGACTATGAACATACATGCATGCATACAAAGATGTATATATATAAACAGACACAATGATGTCTATTTCCATTTTTAAGTCTGAGACAAAATTAGAAGTGCGTTGCCTTCTGAACCGTTTACAAGACCATCAAAACAATTTTGAGTGAGCAGAGAAACATCTACAAGTTGGTGCTTAACTCAGCCCACAGAACTGCTCATAATTCTTACATTAGAATGGCCTCCAAAGACAAAATGTTGGTTTTAAACTCGAGGTGAAGTGTGGATTCTACTCCCCTTAAACAAGAACACCCTATATACAATGCCATGTATATATGTTGTGGCTTGCAGACAATAAATAGCATGGAGCCCAGTGAATAGACTTGCCTAGGGGTCAATAATGTTGCTAAGGTGGACCTGTCTATATCATAGCTTTTCACACAGTTACTGTTTACCTTGTCTTCATCTTCCAGTCAGGTGACTTCCCCTGACCAATAAATCACATTGCTCTTTCAATAACTCAATGCCTCATCTATCAATAAATACAGATGATAGCAGTAGTTCACTAAATGAAGCAGTTGATCTTGGCTATTGGCAGAGTCTGTGTTTGTTCACCTGCTCAGCATCAAGCGATATTTGTCAATGATTCAGATGAACTCCATAGGTTAATCAGCTGAAATTGTTCACATCCACCACGCTGCATCCCATGATTTCAGCATAACTTTGGCTCAGGTGGTTACTAGTTGCTAGGTCTTGCCAAGGTGCAACCAGTACTTTAGTCCAAGGCTGTTTATTCCCATATTCACAGCTGACCTGTATCTGTACCATAATAGGGATCCTGATAGGTGCTACTTCTCTGGATCAAATTAAACCCGGGAACAACAGTAACCAAGAGGTATTCTCAAGATCTCACTACTAGATATAATTCAAAATCATAACCAGATCTACATAATTTCCTTCAAAGCACTGAAGATCTTTGCAGCAATTAATAGCAGAAATATATTCTGATGTTTATTGCATTAGACATGATGTATTTACAGGTGTAAAAGATGCACCCCTATTTTACAAGTATATTTTGTGAGAAAAAAAATTAACATGTTTCATCATACGGTAATTGAAGGATATTTTAACACATTAACTGCCACAGCCTGTAACTAGAACTTATCGGTGACACCACATATTTTTAATAACACTGCATAATGTTTAATTACAAGGAAATGTAATTTCTTTGCATTTTTGCAATATTTCATTAAATTTTCATGCTATTTAAGTATCCTCAAAACCATGTCAAAGACACAGAATAAGATATTTTCTCAAATTATGGAAATGTACTACCAATGGTACATACACAAGTTGTGTGGAATTTGTGATGAATCACCAGTGGAGTACATGCGGTAGTTAATGTATCAAACTGGTTTTGCAAAGGAAAATGTATGAGTCTGTGCATGTAAATGCAATACAGTTTCAGAGGAATTAAGTATGAAACCATAAAATTTATAATAAATAAACTAGGTTAAACTTCATTTCAAATTTTATCTTCTTTCAAGTCAATTGTATTGTGGCTCATATTTTGCTCAACAGAATTGCCATACAAAAAGTAAAACTATTTGTATTACTGGGATCAGTCACCAGGTGACACACCCCTGCAATGATTTTGTTATCATCCAACCATCACAAATAACTGACAGGAGGATGAAAATTTAACATTCATTTCATCTTTCAAGTGGAATTTTTCATTTCGATGATTAAAAAATGTTTCTTAAAGGTAACACAATCATATAAGAATGTAAGACACATATTAGTTGTGTACTTTATGTCTGTTGAAGGAGACAAACACTCCATGTTATTTTGGCTTGCTTTCAATTTTATACTATTAGCAACAAGTATTAAGGCAAGCAGACTTATGCTCATCCAGCTCCCTAACATATAACACTCTTTTAATATATTTTTCTGGTGATTATCACCTTATTTCAGGTCTTACTGAGCCCTTCCACACATGTGATCCTAGAGAAGTCATCCATCAAAGTTCAGACATGACAAAGAAGACAATTCTACAAGAAGGAAAGTAATTAATTTACTAACAACATATATGATATGTTTTTTTAATTTTTTTAAAAACTGACCTGCATTTAATGTGACCAATACTAAAGATGGGAGACTGAGTGTGTGTGTGTTCGTGTGTGTGTGTGGGGGTGGGGGGGGGGTCTTGCTATTGTGGGTTTCACCTGTTGGTGTACAGGAGTTTAAAGCAAGTTCTGACTTATCTGAATTTGCAACATACCTGAAGATCCTTTGTACCTACAGGTGAGACTGAGAGTAGTAAGAGACCGACTGAACCACAATAAAATATTGTTAGTTTCTACCATCTCCTTCAATTCTATCTGCATCACTTATATTCCCACTTCTTACCACTTCTACCTGGGGATAGATCCTGATGCTTCTCCAACTCCACCTATTTCTCTCCCACTTCCTACTCTCTCTCACATCTCTTTCTCTCTCTCTCTCTCTCTCTCTCTCTCTGTCACCTTGTCTCTTTCTCTCTTAACTCTTTAACTCCTTTGTCTCCTTTCTATTTCTATGGGGGTAGTCAAGTATCTCTACAGTATGACACCTATCTCTATCACTCTTTCATATTTTAACTGCTCACCTGGCACAAAACCACTTCCCACAGTTCCATTCCCTCTCCCTGAGATGTCTTCACCTCACAAATTAGTTGGTGGACATGCTGGTGCCAATGCCACATGAAAAGCACACAGTACACTCTGTAAAGTGATTGATGTTACAAAGCAGACAATATAGTGTGGTACGGCACCCCAGCTTGCCAACTCGTCCAACTCGTTCAACCATGGAGTAAAGATTGTTTGCCAACATAACATGGCAGTCCTGGTTTAGGACGAATGTTGCTGTAATTTAACTCCAGGAGACATCGTCTCCAGCTGGCTATACGACACGATCTGTGTCCTTATATTTTCGAACAAGGGAATCTAGTGCCCCCACTCAGCTCAAAACAATATCTGTGTATCGTTGTTGCTGAATAACTCTCATTGTGAGATTTAAAAATAGTAATTTTCGTTTAACCATGCCAGCATGGAAGGTAGAAATTAAATGACAATTTATATATATAGGGACGTCTGTATACATACACAAATACGTGTGTGTGTGTGTGTGTGTGTGTGTGTGTGTTCTGTTGTCAAAAGCAAGATATGTGAATCATATATCACATCACATAAAAATCAAAATGCCCCAGGTAAGAAATAACCTTGAACACCAATCACTTCTTACGTCTTGTGTCATGAGACACAAAACTTGTAAAACAATATCTGGACTTAAAAGACATATGCTAGTTCACAAAAACATTGCTTCAGAATCAGATTCCAAAGAGCAAAGATATAGAAGAAACTTGAATAATGTCACTTGTGTTTGAAACCCTGTCAGTCCCGAGCTTATCCCGAACGGGTTGCGCTTCTCGAGGCCAGGGATCCCTGGAAGTTGTCCATAGGTCCCGGCCCGAAAGTTGTCTTGAACAGGCGGGTCAGGTATTCCTCGTCGACGCTCAGGTTCGCCCCGAGATCGTCGTCGTACCTTCCCTCCACTAATCTCCTATATAATGCTTTGGTTGTGTTGCAGTCGCCCAAGGTCGACCCGGGACGGCATAGTTGCTCGAGAGCAACGCGACACTCGCGGTGCAATTTGCTCTTCTTCGACCTCTTTTTGATCAATGACTGCGGTTTGGTCATGGAGACGAGCTGCAGGAAAGTGAGCCTCACAAAGGGCGACCACACCTGTTCACCGTCGTCTACGTAGAGCCGGAGATGTCGCAGTCTCAGTGCGTGTCTGCGCATCATCAACCACGGCGTGTCTAGCCCTCCTTTTAACGGGTGTTGGCAGAGAGATAGATAGATAGATAGATAGATAGATAGATAGATAGATAGATAGATAGATAGATAGATAGATAGATAGATAGACAGTTATGTTTCTTTATTGGCCACGCAGGGGACAAAATACAAAGTAGAGCTTTTCTTTTTGGGAAGAAGAAGAAGAAAATGAAAAAAGAGTGGGTTGAATTCCGATCAAAAGGGATCGTGGAAAGAAAAATAAAGGTGGGGCCGATCAATAGGGATCGTGTATCACAGAAATGTAAATGTATAAAGGGATCTGTTTGATCCACGACTGCAGTTCGGCCAAGGAGACGAGCTGCGGGAAAGCGTGCTGCACAAACGGCGACCACACCTGTTCACCGTCGTCTATGTCGCAGTCTCAGCGCATGTCTACGCATCATCAACCACTGCATGCTTAGCCCTCCATTTAGCGGGTGCTGACAGCAAATGGATCGCCTAACCATCGGAACGCTTCCCTTCCACAAGAAGCGGAAGAGTATGCGTTCCAGTTTGGTGATGGTAGGGTCGGGACAAGGCACGACGGTCAGACGGTACTCAATGACGGATGCGATGTACGCGTTCGCCACCTCCGCCCGAGCTTTTAGGGACAGCTTCCTCTCGGCCCATTGCTGGGTGAGAGTGGCTACCCTAGTCGTTATTTCTCTCCAGTTCTTCTCCATCTGGAGATCCGGACCGAACCAGACTCCGAGCAGTTTAACCGGTCCGGCGGTCCAGCGTCCCACAATAGGGACGCTGTTGGACGGTAAGGGCTTGCTTCTCCAGGTGCCGAACCGCAAGTCCACTGACTTTTCCCAGTTAATTTTTGCTCCCGTTTCCGCTTCGTATACTTTTGGTGTCTCGCCGACCAGGTCGATGTGCTTCTGGCTCGACACTATGATGGTGACGTCGTCCGCGTATGCAGACACGCTCCTCCCGCATCCCAGCTCTCGTAGGATGCTCCTCAGCGTCGCCAGCTTCCGCAGTGGTGGCTCAAGAGTCAATACATACAGAAGCGACGAACCGAACGCATGATGTTAAATGGTCTGGATAGATGACCATTTGCGTGAACTACCGAGCGGATGCCGCTGTATAAGGCAGCGATCCAACCGCGGAAGATGGGATCGAAACCAACCGCTTTAAGGACAGCCTCCAAGTAGTGATGGTCTACCCTATCGAAAGCTTTTGATTGATCAGCGCCCCACCCATGCCAGGTTCCTTAACTGAAGGAGGTTGTCATGGATACGCCTACCCGGCACGGCTCACGTGTGCGCCTTGTCGACTAGTTTCTCGATGACAAGCGCCAACCTCTCGGCTAACACCTTAGCTAAAATTTTCAAATCTGCGTTGAGCAGAGTTATATATGACGTTCCCTGAAGTTATCTATGACGTTCCCCTTGTTTGGATCTTTCTTTAGCAGTGCCACCGCTCATCGCTTTACAAAGACGAGGATACTCCCGTTTTGCTGCTAGTTGCAGTAGACAGCTGCCAAGACGCCTCCAAACAAGTCTGGCATGTGACAATAAAGTTCGGAGGACAGACCATCCAAGCCCGGTGACGTATCCCTCGCGCAGCCTGCCATCGCATCCCGTACGTCCGCAGCTGCGCTGGGTCTTTCACAACACTCCGCCTCTCTTGCTGAGAGTCGTGGCAGGCCATGCAGGTATGCACTAAAGTCCACTCTGCGTTCTGACCCATCAGTTTTCCCGAACAGTCGGGCAAAGTGTTGTAGAAAGGCCTCACACATCCTTTCAGACTCGAGTAATTCGCGCCCCTGTTCATCTGTAAGTGACTTAATGGTAGCTCTGTTGCATCTTTGTGCCTCCACCACTCGAGCCTATCGGGCGGCTCCAACTCCTTCGTTCATCAGAGCACGCATCCTAGCTCTGACAACGCATCCTTCGTGTTTGGCGTTGAAGGCCAACCTCGCTGTCAGTACGTTGGACGCGATGCCAGTTCTAAGTACCTCTTCTAATTTCTTAACTAGTTCTCCCTCTTTTCTATTTCGGTCTAATACTAGGACCTTACTGTACCTAACCGATTCTGCTTTAATTGCTTTCTTTAGGGCATACCACCATCTGTTGTTGATGATGGCACCCGTCAATGCTCTCTTAACTAACTTGGACAGCAGAAGGTCAAGTTTCTTCTTGTAGACACCTACACTCTCTCCATTTAGTTCCTTCAGGTTTTCAACAAGATATTAAATAACTGTGGACCCTTGAAACTCAAGCTACTTCAGTATCAGGTCATTACACTAGGTTCAATGAGTGGTGCCTTTGGAACAGTGCAGTAATGTCCTGTTCCTGAGGCTAGGATAACTCTCAATGCAAACCTTGGTGCCAGCCCCTCTAGAATTTTCCATATGTACATCACTGCATATCTCTCCCATCTTCACTCCACAGAGTAGAATTGTAATTCTTTCAGTCTCAAATGTGTCATTGAAGATATCTTCTTGCTGTAGCACCATTGAATTTGAATTCTGCTAGAAACTTGACACTGGGTTGACCATGGTTGAGAACAGTAATCCAGCCGTCTGAGAGAAAACTTCCTCCATGGGATCAGCATAGTTTCCTGGCCCCTTATTCTGTAAGTTCTCAGAATCCAGCTAGCCAATTTACCTATTCATAGCCATCATCTTAGTGATGTGTTCATGAAACAAAACATTTTTTTTTCCAAAGAAGTTCTGAGTATGTTTTATCCTCTCTCTCTCAGTGTTACTCTCCTTCACTCTCTCTCGCTCTCTTTCTTTCTTTCTTTCTCTCTCTCTTTCTTTCTTCTCTCTCTCTCTCTCTCTCTCTCTCTCTCTCTCTCTCTCTCTCTCTCTCTCTCTCTTTCATACACACACACTGACATTTTGCCTCTCTCTCTCTCTCTCTCATTTCTTAGTAAATGCAGGTGTATCTGTGTGGTAAGAAGCTCGCTTCCCAACCACATGGTTCCAGGTTCAGTCCCACAGAGTGGTACCTTGGGTGTCTTCTACTATAGCCTTAGGCCAACCAAAGTATTGAGAGTAGATTTGGTAGACAGAAACTGAAAGAAATCTGTTTATGCACACACGCGTGTGTGTGTGTGTGTGTGTGTGTGTGTGTGTGTGTGTGTGTTCACCGCTTGAGAACCGGTGTTGGTTTGTTTACATCCCCGCTACTTAACGGTTTGGCGAAAGAGACCAATGGAATAAGTACCAGATTTTAAAATAAAACCATGAGTAGTGGAGCTGATTTGTTTCGAGCAGATCCTTGCAGGCAGGGCTCCAGCTTGGCCAACCACAGTCCAATGACTGAAATTAAAGATGAAAGAAAAATATATAGTAATTGGGTCCTTAGAAGCCTCTTACATGCCTCATGCGCCCCATCCTAAGATCTACAAAGGGAAAACACACCCACCTAATCGTCTGTCTGTCTGTCTCCCTCTTTCTCTCTCACTCACAAATACTTCCACTCCACTCTACTAAACGCCACTCAACACTTTTCAACCACTCAGTCACGTGTTTTTCTCATTATTTCTTTGTGTATATGCAAACATACAAAGAACAGATACTAACTGATATGTATGTATGTATGTATGTGGGTGTAAGTATGTATGTATATTATTCTAACGCATACACACAACCTACATACATGCATATGTACATATCTCTATATGTATATACGTGTGTATGTGTCTATACTTACAAATAAATTTGTACATACATATAAACATGTATATGCATATACATACACACATACATACATACACGCAAATACACATGTGCATAAATATATATGCATGTGTATGTTTGTGTATATATATATATATATATATATATTATTCGAATTGTATAGTATTAAATATCCTAAATATCCATTACGGTTTCGCGTAAAAAAATACATACACATACATACATGTACATATGCAAACATATTTGTGTGTTCGTTGTATGTATATACTATAAACATATACATACACACACACACACACACAAACACACACAACATATATACATATGTGTGTGTGTGTATTTATATATATACACACACATACATACACACATATACTCACATACATGTATATATCCAAACACAGTCGGGTGCGCGCGCGCGTGCACAAGCCAATGAGCATTTGTACTATTACTCTTACATAAGTGAGTAAAGATGTTGTTTATGAACGTATTTCCTCATCCTCGTGGGAAAACACTTCATATTTGACCCTGATTTTTTTTTTCACTTACAGCTAAACACGAAACACTCAACAATAACAACCATGACAATAGAATCTGTAATTTTGCATGCTGATGGCGAAAATCGCATTCATTTTATGTTATTTTTTCTCCTAGAAATTGATGATAAAGAAGTTACAAGCATTTGAAGTTATATAATTTTAGCCAATCATAAACTTGTGTTGCCGAAATATCTTGTGCGCTGATCTCCATTACCATGGAGATCGGCACATACGATACCTTTCTATGGTCTCTCAACCTGCTAGAAATAGCAGCCAAATCTTTCTTCAACTACACGCACACATTTATAATACTTGATATTATAAACTCTGTCCTGAAACACACCACTAAAAGGTGTTTTGTTATTAATGCAAAGAATATGTTTTGTGCGTTTAGGAAGATTATTACTATGCATTGGTGCTCTAATTATGAATGAAAAGCACAAACAGAAAGTCTACCCACAACTATGTTATATAATGTGTTGTCCTTTTTGTTTTTTAGACATTATGGTGTAGTTTAGCAAAGATTTGGCTGTTATTCCTAGAAGGTCGAGAAACTACATGCAACTACAATCAAAACGGCATTTTTCGAAAATAATCTGGTGAAAATTTGAAAAACTTCAAGAGACTGGAGGAAATTTTACAAGATTCACAGCAACAACAACAATACACTGTAGTAATTAATGCTGTTTACACCATCTTACTTTCGTAACACAATTACAAATCCTAACTACTTATGCTACGATGATCCCACTGTGGCATATTTCCTTTAAAATGCTTACTGGAGTATCACCTGATGAAATGGCAATGTTATATAAACGTGTAACTTGCATGATCCTATAGGAAAGTTGGTTATACATCATTAGATGTATACCTGACTTTCCTATATAAAATTAGAAATTAAACGGAACGCTGAACTCCAGACTATCAACTTAAACAACATTTATTCAGGTGGTAAATATATACATCTTTAGCTCTTGTTGTTACAGCTTCTCTGTGTGTGAGCATAGTTGTTGGGACGTTGTTATGTAGATGTAAGCGAGCTGTCGAGCGTAAGTCCGAAAGATGGAGAGTGACAGCTAAACACGTAAAGAGACTGTCTTCAGAGTTGGAATGTTGGAGACACTGCTTGACACGTCCATGCTCATGGCCGGCCGACCGAGAAAGAGAATGAATTAAGCGGGAAAGCTTGCTTGTTTAATTCCACGCATGCGTGAGACTACGCATGCGCACGGCGTTACTACAATCCTATATAATCTCACACATTACATGTAAATAATGAATTTTGCTACAGTAACTCGTATAATAGAACAAAAAACGTCCATTTGTTTCATTTTTATCTATCTATCAACTTAGACAGACAGACAGACAGACAGACAGACAGACAGACAGACAGATTTAGATATGAAGATCTGACAGGCTTCTTTCAGTTTCTGTCTACCAATTCCATTCGCAAGTAGAAGACACTTGCCCAAAGTGTTACTTAGAGCGACTGAACCCAGAACGTCGAAGTTGGAAGGCAAACGACACACAGGCCACTAATGCACCTATAAAGATTTAGTGCTTGTCAGAGAGAGAAAGAAAAAGAGACAGCCAGACAGACAGACAGACAGACAGACAGGCAGACATTGATAGATTTGCATGAATATAAACGCATATATGACTGGGTGGTAAGAAGCTTGCTTCCCAACCAGATGGTTCCGGGATCAGTCCCACTGCATGACACCTTGGACAAGTGTTTTCTACTATAGTCTCGGGCCAACCAAAACCTTGTGAGTGGATTTGGTAGACGGACACTGAAAGAAACCCATCGGAAGTGTGGGGGGGGGGGGGTTCCATCACCATCGCTTAAGTACCAATGTTGGTGTGTTTACGTTCCCGTAACGCAGCTGTTCAGCAAACGAGACTGGTAGAATAAGTACTAGACTTACAAAGAATAAGTCCTGGGATCAATTAGTTCAACGAAAAGAACCCTTTAAGGCAGTGTTCCAAGCATGACCGCACTCAAATGACTGAAACAAGTGAAAGAATAAAAGAATATATATATATATATATATATATATATATATATATATATGGAAAAAGAAGTCAAGGTAGAAAATACTAAAATAATTTTATAAAAAACATTTCAGTACCGGTTTCAGTCATTGAGGATTTTTCAACTAAGTATGGAAAACAATTAAATTTTGGGAAAATTAAAAGAAAAGTTTTTTAAAAAGAATATTTGTATAATGTTCAAATATAAGTGGCATTTTCCTTGTTTCTGCCTTTGTCCTCATCTTGTTTGTTGTTAACACAACGTTTCGGCTGATATACCCTCCAGCCTTCATCGGGTGTCTTGGGGAAATTTTGAACCTGGAAATTTCGAACCAGTACGCCATATGCCCATGTAGTGGTTAAGAGCGCGGGCTACTAACCCCAAGATTCCGAGTTCGATTCCAAGCAGTGACCTGAACAACAATAATAATACTAATATTAACATCGAAAAATACCTTAGGAATGAAAACCCAGGTTCGAAATTTCCCCAAAACACCTGTTGAAGGCTGGAAGGTATATCAACCGAAACGTAATGTTAACAACAAATAAGATGAGGAGAAATATCCGTCGAATGTAAATAATGTACATAATTCCTCATCTCTTAAATATAGAACTGTATATATATATATATATATATATATATATATATATATATACGCTCTTCCTTTTTTTCTCCTTCATTTTCATCCAAGAAAATTTCACATAAATAAATTGATACATAAAAAAAGAATAAATAAATAAATAAATAAATAAATAAAGCAATATATAAATACACACATGCATATATGTGTATGTATATATATCTATACATACAAATATATGTAAATATATATATGATGGTATTGAAGTTTTCAGACTACATCGTGCCAACAACACTCTGCCCAGACATTGTGATCTGAAATTCCACTAAACAGGTGATCTAGTGGGAACTGGTTTTATCCTGGGTGGAACACATGGAGGGGGTTCTTGAGAGGAAGCAGGTCAAATACTGGGTCAACAGTGCAGAGGTCATCCTGGCAGGCATATTGCAAGACAATTGTAAATGGCTGCTGAGGTTTTGTGGAACATTCATTCTGCAAAGCTCTGACTGGGGGTCGGAGTTGCTGACGCCACAAAGAAGAGGGCTACAGTTCCATCTCTAAAGCTGCAAAGAAGAGCACTAAGTGGCTTTATATGAAGAAGGTAGGCCAGTACTACTGGGAGGCAGGCTGGGATGTGGTCAAACCCAGCAGGGTCAACTGAATGAGTTCTGATGTCCAAAGACCCAAAACCATTTGAGACCTCAGAAGCATCATTAACAATGCATCCCAGAGCATTCGCAACATGTATCTTGAAATGACAGACAGACAGACAGGCAGACAGACAGGCAGACAGACAGGCAGATACATAGATAGATAGATAGATAGATAGATAGATAGATAGATAGATATATAGACATGAAGACAGACATGAAGACAGACATGAAGACAGACATGAAGACAGGTAGACAGGGAAACAGATAAACAGAGAGATAGACAGACAGAGAGATATTATATATATATATATGTATATATATATATATATATATATATATATATATATATATATATATATATATATATATATATATATATATATATATATATATGTATATATAAACACACTCATACACACAGATGGAAGTACGGATGGACAGACGGGAGATGGTCGTACGGAGAGACGCACAGACAGTCGGACAGACAGGCAAGTAGGTAGCTAAAATAGGCAGGCAGGCAGGCAGGCATATATATATATAAATGCATATATATATAAATGCATGTATATGGTAAATGAAAGACAGAAGATGGAATATACGAGAATTTATTATTAATCAAGACAATTGTTTCGACACACCTAGCATCGCTGCCTTACAGGTGGGATACTTAACGATTGGTTCAGGAGCATCTTGCGGTTCACATAGTATTAGTTATGTATATGGCAAATGGAAGCAGTGTTCGTTATGTAAAGGGTTCGATGCTACACACACACACATATATATATATATATATATATATATATATATATATATATATATATATATATACATATATATAAATATACATCTATATACATATAAATATATCTACATATATATACATATAAATATATATATGTATACATATAAATATATATATATACATATAAATATACATATGTATACATATAAATATACATATATATACATATAAATATACATATATATACATATAAATATATCTACATATATATATATATACATATAAGTATATCTACAAATATACTTATAAATATATCTACATATACTTATATATATATCTACATATACTTATATATATATATCTACATATACTTATATATATATCTACATATACTTATATATATATCTACATATACTTATGTATATATATATATATATATATATATATATATATATATATATATATATATATATATATATATATATATATATATATATATATATATATATTTATATATATATACATATAAATATATACATATAATTATATATACATATACTTATATATATACATATACATATAAATATATATATATACTTTTAGGGAAAAGAACCAAGGTTCATGAACTCAGCAATGAAAATCCACTGTCACATATAGAAAAATTAATAAGTAAAATCACAATAAATAAGTATAATATAATACAAAGTAAATATCATAAGATAAAAATAATAAAACGACTACACGTGTTTCATAACCAATTTTCAAATAGAAAGAAAATTTAAATCGATTAAAATCGATTAAAACTATCAAAAATCAATTCTATTCAAAAATATAGCTAATATTCAGGTCAATATACAACAATAATAATAATAAAAGAATTTATATATCAACCAATAATAAATAACAAATGAATGTATATAAAATACTTATTATATAAAGATAGAAAAATATTATTAAAAATATCAAAATAATAAACATTCC
This sequence comes from Octopus bimaculoides, assembly GCF_046866305.1. Lineage (NCBI taxonomy): Eukaryota > Metazoa > Mollusca > Cephalopoda > Octopoda > Octopodidae > Octopus > Octopus bimaculoides. The sequence continues at coordinate 1,758,366 of NC_142944.1, forward strand.
ATAATCAACCTTACGTCCATTATAATATAAGCTAACAGGTATATTATATGCAAAAACCAACTTAACGAATTTTTTCGTTTAAAATACAATTTGAATGAGGTTTAAGGTTAAAATAATAAAGATAGAATTAGCACATATCTAAACGATGCAATAGTTTCAACTAGAATATTTTAGACTAAAAACGTTTATTTAAAAGAAGTCAGTGAAAATATTGCGTAAAGAATAGGAATAGGTATAGAAATAAAAATATGAATGAAAATATTATTATGAATGAAAGATTAAACCTAATATAACTTAAGTCATAATAAAAAAAAAACAATTAACGATATTGTATAATCAAAGAAATTAAAATAAAAAGACTAGTTATTTATCGCATAAAATAGAAAGAAATATTAAACTGTATTAATCGAAAATATTTCAGCCCTAATCAAATCGAAGTCTTAGTTTAGGCTAAAATGATACTCTTACTTCTAAATAAGTTAGTGTTAAATAAGGTATCGATTAAAATTATCATTAAAAATCAATTGAATAATATAAAAATACAAAAATACATATTTTTTCAAACAATGATATAAAGTCGTTTAACAAAGTAAAAGCTATACTTATCAAAATGTTGCTGTAGTTATATATACTGATATATATATATATATATATATATATATATATATATATATATATATATACACATATACTTATATATATATATATATATATATATATATATATATATATATATATATATATATATATATATATATATATATATATATATATATATATATATATATATATATATATATATATATATATATATATATATATAATATACAAGAATAAGGGCAGGGAATCGTCAATTAATAATAGAATTAATAATTAACAATTTTGCCAAGTAGTTCAGTATGAAAAAACCTTTATCGGTAAAAACATTTATCATCATAAATATAAGGGATTAGCAATTGAGTTGCTTCTCCAACATACTGAAAATTTAGAAATAGCAGTCAAAGAACTACTGAATCAGTAGTTTAGAATCAGTAGTTCTTTGACTGCTATTTCTAAATTTTCAGTATGTTGGAGAAGCAACTCAATGCTAATCCCTGTATATTTATGATGATATATATTTATGATGATATATATATATATATATATATATATATATATATATATATATATATATATATATATATATATACATATACTTATATATATATATACATATACTTTTATATATATACATATACTTATATATATATACATATACTTATATATATATATACATATAAATATATATACATATACTTATATATATACATATAAATATATATACATATACTTATATATATATATATATATATATATATATATATATATATACATATAAATATACATGCATATACTTATATATATATATATATATATATATATATATATATATATATATATATATATATACATGCATATACTTATGTATATATATATATATATATATATATATATATATACTTATATATATATATACATGCATATACTTATGTATATATATATATACACATATACTTATATATATATATATATATATATATATGCATAATATTATTAAGATTAATAATAATATGTACGAAAATTTCTAACTGAACATCTAAAAAACATTTAGCTGTTAAAAAACGCTAACATAAAGAAGCGCAAAACCGAATATAACTTTAGACTTTCATTCATTCAACCAAGAGCGACGTCATTGAATAACTAATTTAGTTTATAAAGATAAAATATAAAAAATATCAAACTAATTCCATATTTTTTGACAATTTGTAATCTACATAAAAATATATATAAAAAAATGTTTAAATCTAACGTAGAAAACGAGTAAATTTATCTACAAACATTGATGACGTCACTGGATATCTAAAGAACAAAAACTGCAGACAAGAATTCTATGTTATGCTTATTAGATAACCAAAGAATAAAAACTACAGACAATAATTCTACGTAATGCTTAATAGAAACTTAGATACATGAAGACAGACATTCAAACAGGCAGACAGATAAATACAGATAGACAGACAGATAGATATATATATATCAACACACTCGTACACACAGACAGAAGTACGGATGGACAGAGGGGGGGAATGGTCGTACTGACAGACGCACAGAGCCTCCTCGCAATAGTTAATTAGCTATTTATTTATTTCTATAGGAATGAATCTTATTTTATAATAACTGAAGAACATATTCAACAACATATACAACCACCGAGGATCTCACTGGATAATTAAATAATAAAAATTACAGAAAAGACAGTCAAATATCTATTTATTAATTATAATAAGACCTAATATAGTAATTAACCTTATTATATAATAATTGAAAACTTATAATAATTAATAATATGTACAATTACTGATAACTACGCTAGATAACTAAAGATAAAAAATAACGGTTAAGATAATTAAATACTTATTTATTGTATTTATTTTTATATTATACTCTTTTATAGGAATTCAGAATATTATATAATAATAAAAAAATTCCTATAAATAATAATATATACAATTCTAGATGATTTCGGTGGATAATTAAAGAAAATAACTATAGATAAGAATAATACGTTACGCTTAATCGAAGCTTGAACACTTTACATCGCTATGATTAATTAATTACTATATTAAAATCATTAAAAGAAATTAACCTTATTATATAATAAATAATTAGAAGATCATAATTAATAATTGAAATATTTGAATGTCTTTCTAATTTTATGGCAACATTTTAAAGTACCCATTAAAATTCAATAAAATTAATTTAAAAGTAATTATAAAATATAATTCTTCGAGGCAAAGATCACAAGTAGAATTACCAATATTATACAATGGTGCATAACTAATAATTGACCACTTTAAACCATATTTAATATTGTTATCCTTTAGATTCCACAGGTAATTACTAAGATTAGTAGAATTACATTTTCTTCTATATTTAAAGGAATTAGGATGATTATAAATTCTTGATTTCCAACTAATAGCAGAAGAACCAATATTCCAATACATACGATGTCTAATTATTACTTCACATTGATATACTATATTCTTCTTTAAACACTGATTTCCTGAAGGTCATCGAGTTTTGTTTACAGAATTACACATGGGTTTGTTCACTTGTAAATTGTCTTCATAGTTAGAAGAATTTCTACTAGCACCCGTCTGTAAAGTAGGTATTAAAGTTGGATTATTATTATTTTCTACTACTTCTACTATTAGAATTAATATTAATTCAAGGTAAAAGACTAACTATATTATCAGCATTTTGATCAATTATAGAATCAAAACCTTGTTCCGAATGATTATCAATAACGTTAATTTCACTATACATATAATCAGTTCTACAATTATTTATAGATTTAGAATTTAGATATTTTCTTATTCTCTGTTTATTTAGTGCCGCAATAATCTCAGCTAAATTTCTAATTGTTAGATTTGAAAACTTAGCATTATTTGTATTTTTATGTAAACTTCAAATTGTCAAAAAATATGGAATTAGTTTGGTATTTTTTATATTTTATCTTCATAAACTAAATTAGTTATTCAATGACGTCACTCTTGGTTGAATGAATGAATGTCCAAAGTTAAATTTGCTTTTGCGCTTCTTTTTGTGAGCGTTTTTTTTAACAGATAAATTTTTTTCAGTTGCTCAGTTAGAATTTAACCAATATGGATTACTTTGATAATGTTGTGTTGACATAAATTTTCATACAAATTATTATTAATTTTAATAAATGTATGTGTGTATGAATGAATATATATATACATATAGATATATAGATGTATGTATGTATGTATGTATGTATGTATGTATATGTTAATGCAATTGAAACAATTGTTGGATTTTTAAGATGTGATCTAAAATATACGATTTTCTTCGTACATATAATTGATTGTTATTAATACTCTGAATTTCTTAAGATTCAGCATAAGGATTATTGGATTTACCTGTCGTACATGAAGATTTACCTGGGATTTGTATTCTACAAACATTTATTGTTATCTACTTGTTGGAAATATAAACTTATTCCTTTATACTGAGTGCTTGCTTGATATCTGCCAGGATTTTTTAATGCCAATTTGTCTTTTTTATATATATATATATATATATATATATATATATATATATATATATATATATATATATATATATATATATATATATATATATCGGACGGTTGACAGGAGCCGGCCAGGTAGAAAATTTACCCACGACTTCAATACAAATTAGATGATATCTTTTCGAATGCAGAATTGTTGTTAGATGAATAGATGGTTAAGTAGGCAGGCAGACAGACAGACAGACAGACAGACAGACAGACAGACAGACAGACAGACAGACATGCTGCGCCTCTAGTAATGTCATTTTCGGAATCTCCTGCTTTCTCTGTCCTTCCCTGTACATTGGTGAAACGGGAGACCGCTTGGTTGACCGGTTCGCGGAGCACCTCTGGAACATCACATTCGGTAATGACACCTCGCGCCATTTCCGCTTTACCTGTCATTCACTACAACATCTGTGTTCGGACTATCTCTGCACTGGGGCTACCCGGACTCCCGCCTTTGCCGTGAACAAGAATTAATCTTCTCTCTTCGTTCCTTTGCGCCACAAAGGCTCAACTCACCTTCTGCCTGCATCTGACACCAATCCCACACGGATTCCCACTCACCTCCCATACCTTCCAACTACACACCTGCATACCACCCACTTCTGTACCCTCACCCACACACACCACTATACACACATCCATACATAGTCTCACTTCACGCATCATTACACACACACACCCACAACACCTTCCCACTCCACACACACTTCTCAGCACCCATACAACACACCATCATCCACACAAGCACATAACACTTGAACACAGACAATATATACACACACACGCAGCACACAGACGAAGACAACTTTCGCCCACATACATACACTATACACATGCGCACTATTTCGTCACAGTGAACACACACATGTGCACTCACCATGTGAAAAAGCACACATCAACTACTATACCTAACACACACGCACACACACGTCAACTCACTTTCCCCCATTCACACATACACACACACGCTTGCGCACCACCTCTTGTTGGGATCACCATGAATTATGCCCCCTTCTTTCAACCTATTATTATTGCTATCTCTCTTTCATTCAACCTCTTTCTTTTACAATCATTCGCCATGTTGGACCACTGAACTCAACACGTTCTTTTCATTCTCTCTCTATTCACTTCCTCCTTTTTCATTTTTCCCGTGCGTCAAACTAATATACTTGCTTGTTGTTCACATACATGTCTTCATCTTTGTTTATCTATAAATTTGACAGACAGACAGACAGGTAAGAAAGAGAGAGAGAGAGAGAGTGAGTGAGAGAGAGAGAGAGAGGGGGGGAGACGAATTCAACTTGCGAAACTATTAATCCAGACATTTCTTTCTCTATTTTCTTTTTTAGGCTCAAAACATCAAAGATTTTTCTACTTTTCCTGGGCGTCAAACTAATACACTTTGTTAGTTGTTCACTCACCTGTCTCTGTCTTCTGTTTTGTACATTTGAACCTTGTGTGTGTGTGTGTGTGTGTGTGTGTGTGTGTGTGTGTGCGCGCGTGTGTGTGTGTGTGTGTGTGTGTGTGTGCGTGATGGTTTCTACAATTCTCACCTTATGCTTCACGTTTACCATGATGGCATACAGCAAAAATAATTAAATAATTAAAAACAGAAGAGAACCACGCGCACACACATACATACATCCACACACTTAAAACCTATTTGACTCAGATGCACACGCAAAACGCGTCCTTCTCCTCGATCGGCCGCCAACAAAATGCCTTTCATCACCCACCCCCATTGGCTTGACCAGCCCTGAATTTCATACAATCTCTCATGGTAGCATTCATCCATCATCAACCTCTTTTATGTAACTGAGTAGTTTTGATCCCAATCAGAATTATTTGATATTGTTATATTATTGGGTTTCTTCTCCTTGCGCCTTGCTTCAATATTAACGGTTTAATGCATAAACATTCAAAAATCGTCATTATCTTTTTAAATCCTGCTGCATTTCAAATGGAATATTTGGTCCTTTAAAGTTGTCATGGCGTATTAGTTGACCTGCTTATTTTTGGCTTGAAAAATTTGACTGGTATGCTGGAAAATATGGCATATACTATTTATTTTGGTTGAAAATAAAATACTAATGGAAAACATTATATCTTATGATACAGATGGTATATCTGCTCAAAAAGGAAACGTAGTAGTAGTAGTAGTAGTAGTAGTAGTAGTAGTAGTAGTAGTAGTAGTAGTAGTAGTAGTAGTAGTAAGCAGTGTAGGGACATAAGCTTTAACAACGCGTCGCTGCATCCACCATTTGTTGGTGATTCCCTACTTAACTTGACGGACGACACTTTGGCACCACTCAGGCAACAACCCTCCTCCAACCCATGGGTCTGTCTTTTGGATAGTCGTTGTTGGTGAGGGTTTAATGAGGTTAGAGTGTAAGTCCTAAATCAAAACTCTTTTAGTTGCCTTTTAACGACACGCAGATGAAATGTTGGGGTTCTATTCTTTGGCAACAGGTTCCCTCACAGTACAATGACCGTCTAAAATTGATGAAAGCCAACAATTTGGGGACGTTTTTATGGACAGTAATTGATAGGGAAAGCTTAGTTGCTACAGAATGCTTCTCATGTTGTTATTTGAAATACGGATGTCAGCAAAAGATCTCTGCTCTGATAAATATAGCATTGCGTCTTGATAAATACGTCCCTAAGAAAGTTTTTGAAAAATTACTCGGTGAAACAAGGTCCCAGACGGGGAGGTCTTCTCTCGTGCTGATCTTCCAAGCATTTACACACCACTGAGGAGAGCGCAGGTCAGGTGGGAAGGCCACCTTGCTTGAATGCCTGACATATGACAGTGAATTTGGAGAAGGCAAATGCAAGTTGGAAATCAAAAAGCCTTCAAGGATACACTCAACGGTCACTGAAGGGGTTTGAGACTAATGCCAACACCTGGGAAACGAAAGCACAATACATACCTGCCTGGTGAAGATGCACCAACAGAAGCGCCAACGCATACGATCAGAACAGGATTCCAAGGGTACAAAGAAAACGCGAAGGGGCCAACTCCTTCCTTTCACTCTCAAATGGCTACCAGTGCCTGACCTGCGGCGGAGACTTCCATGCACGCATCGAACTGACCGGCCACAGCCAGACACACTGTGACCCATCATCTTTCATGTGATGTCCTTGGTCATCATTGACAATGATAGACGAACTAATGAATGACCTGGCCACATAGAGAAAGAATTAATTTTAAAATTTTGCTTTATTTATCTATTTTATTGTTTAGTATCAGTTTGCAAGGTGTTTTGCATTATATATATATATATATATATATTTATATATATATATATATATATATATATATATAAAGTGAAGTATATTGCCACTTAAGTGTGGCTGACCCCTAGGGGTGGATGTTACTGTTGCTTTTATCCCCAGGAGGACATCTCCTCCAGCTGGCTTATCGACACACTACTGTGTCCTGTTTGTTTTGCCAAGGGAAGTTATCCCTCTCATCGTGATCTGTAGCACGAACGGACCCGGGTTTCAGGGTTATTTCCCTTCGTCAGCGTCCGATAGCCACCGATCTTCGATGAGAGAGATAAATTCTTATATATAGATATATATATATATATAAGGGAGAGGAAAAGAAAATCAAAGGTGGACAAACTTATATCATTTGAAATATTTCAATTAGTGTAATTAAAGTAATTAATGTAAAGGTGAATCGACGCAAGGAAGAGTAAAATAATGTCTTACAGCTGTTTCTGAGATATTGCAGGTAATGGATCAATGTGTTGATCAACATCTCCATACACTGGGTATTCCATCATCAGAGATAAGGTGTGTGTGTGTGTGTGTGTGTGTGTGTGTGTGTGTGTGTGTGTGTGTGTGTGTGTGTGTGTGTGTGTGTGTGTGTGTGTGTGTGTGTGTGTGTGTGTGTGTGTGTGTGTAGGAAATTTCAAGGCAGAAAATTTAGTGTAGATATAAGTATGAAGTTCATAGTTCATCTTGTTCTGGAAGGCATGGGGGGTTGTCTATGTATCCGTGAAGGTGTATCTCTCTCTACGTTTATTCCCAGCTAAGTCCAGACAGGAGATTGAGTGAATCATTCAGGTTGATAGAATAAATCTAGTGGTTTAATGCTCGTGCAGATTTTGTAAGAAAAGGGATCGGCAGGATAGTTAGATAGATTTGAGACGGACAATTGGATAGATTGAGTGTCCTTCTCAAATTATATACTTCTCCTGATCTCTTTTCTAACAATATCCGCATGAGCATTAACTGCTAGATTTATTCTCTCAACTTGAATGATTCACTCAACATGGACAAACCCTCATACCCTCCGGAACAAGGTGAACTTTATACTTCTTTCAATATTAAATTTTTCTGTCTAGAACTTTCGTGCACACGCACACCTTGTCTCTGATGATGGAATATCCAGTGTACGGAAACGTTGATCCATGACCTTAGATATCTCAAAAACATTTGATTCATGGCAGCTGTAAGACATTATTTACTTTTACTTCTTACTTCGATTCACCTTTACATTAATTACTTTAATTACATAAATTAAAATATTTTAAATGATCTGATAAGCTTGTCCTACCTTGGTTTTGCTTTCCACTTCCCTTAATATATACCCGCTGACTCCGAAGTCTGATGTAGATCCCCAGCTCCGGCCTCTGTCGTGAACTTGGATCCTGACGGATTACCAATTACAACACTTATAAAGCGTATCTATTGGTTTAGATCATCAGACCTTCCTGATTCAATGAAGAGAAAGTCAGCTGCAACAACGCATTGTAGAGTGCAGAAAGCAAGATGAGGTAACATATCTTGACCATCCGCTGCATTTGTTACCATTTTCAGTTGTCTTGATTTGGTTTTGCCACTGGATTGAAGATAGTGACAGAATGGCGGCGCGCTTCTTCACTTTAAACAAAATCATTGCACAAGTCATCAGTCATCTTTAACCCAACATCGTTCGATGGTCTGTCTTCGTCACTTCGACAGGCAAACATGGATAAACATATACTGAACAATTGTTTTAAAAGCTTTCGTTCTATCAGTTCATTGCCATTACCTCCTTCGGCTGTTGATCTGGGATTTTAAAAGATCATTAGTAGTAGTTTTTGTTTACTAATTGCTTAGGTAGTCTCACTTAATCCGTATTTTTCAATTCACAATATTACATGCGTGGAATTATATTATGCATATGAGACCCTGCTCAGAATATACAGTACGGTCCTATACGCGAGACTCCACTATATTCAGGGTGTATCAGCTATCTGAGAAGGAAGTTTTAAATATATATTAGAAAAATCTAATATAACTTTATAGAATGCGATACACATATTCTTACATACACACAGCAAAATATTATTCAATGAAACCAGCGTCAACCTTGATTACTGTCTGGGTAAAGCTTCTGAAACGACTAAACGCGTTTATTAGGTGATCTTTACTTAAATTGGCCCAAATAGCAAATATCAACGAGTCCTTGGTAGTGTGGTGCCGCGGACGACGATATAAAGTTTTAGAGAAAAGAACCAAAGTTCATGAATTCATCCATGAAAATCCACAGTCACATATAGAAAAATTAATAAGTAAATGCACGATAAATAAGTATAATATGATACAAAGTAAAAATTATAAAATAATGATAATAATAATATTAATTTTTCTATATGTGACTGTGGATTTTCCTGGATGAGTTCATGAACCTTGGTTCTTTTCTCTAAAACCATATATTTATATATTTTATACTGTGAAACTTAATTTAATTTTAATTTTTGATAAATTGAATTTGATTGAGTTTTTACCTGTAAATTTGGATTTTTATCCCTAATATTATTATTATTATATATATATATATATATATATATATATATATATATATATATATATATATATATATATATATATATATATATACTTGCAAATAATATGTGAGTATATGCATATATACGTACATGTATGTACATACCTACATCTACATGTATATATAGATGCATATCTGGGTACAGGACGTTACAAAAAAAAAACCTGGACAAAATGAAAAACAGAGCATAAACAGAGCACAGAAAACAAACAGACCACATAGAGAATATTTCCTTCATCAGCTACTCCTATACAAAACTAAGCGTTAGGGGCAGCTGATGAAGGAAATATTCTCTATGTGGCCTGTTTGTTTTCTGTGCTCTGTTTGTTCTGTTTCTCATTTTGTCCACGTTTTTTTGTAACGTCCTGTACCCAGATATGCATCTATATATACACGTAGATGTAGGTATGTACATACATGTACGTATATATTATTTGTATCATATATATATATATATATATATATATATGCTTTCGGTGCGAATGGTTTTTTTATACGGCGCCGTATTTTACAATCCTGTAAATAAATAATAATGGTATTTTTTATGTAAGCTTAAAGCTCTCACTGTGCAATGACTAAGGAAAATAGTCTAATAAAGGGACATATAAGGGATCTATTTTAAAACGGGGGCCACATTTTTCATTAATGTTTTACGTAGTGTTTTTGGTACGGAAAGACTTTCAAACTTCGTATACTTATCTATTTTGTGTTATAGAACAGAAAAATATTTTTGTATTCGAATTTATTTCATGTAAAAAATTGTCTTATTTCGATAATTTCAACCAATCACTGACAAGTATTCAGTTGTTTACATTTACTTCTTTGGCTGATTAAGCGATGTAAAGCGTATTTAATCTCCATACCTTCGTTTTATTTGCTTTTTTCATTTTAAATTTGCTTTAACCCTAACCCTAACCCTAACCCTAACTCTAACCCTAACCCTAACCCTAACCCTAGGGTTAGGGTTAGGGTTAGGATTATGGTTATGGTTAGGGTTAATTGTTTCAGAATCGTTTGTTTATGTAGTCGGCACTTAATGTATATCGGCTGAATGGACGTCAGTGATTGGTTGAAATTACAGAAATACGACAACTTTAACATGGAAAAACTTATGGATTTCTTTTTTTTTTAAGAAGACTAAAAGGGTGTTTTATATGACACATTCTACCAGTGTTCCAAGTTTCAAAGTGTTTCGTTAATGAAAAATGTGGCCCCCGTTTTAAAAAAGATCCCATATAAGTCCTCGACAGAAAAAAGAAGACTTTCCTATCCGCATGGATATATATATATATATATATATATATAGTGTGGTGCCGCGGCCGACGGCGATATGTATATATATATATATATATATATATATATATATATATGTGTGTGTATATATATATATATATATATATATATATATACATATATATACATATATATACATATATATATATATATATACATATATATACACATATATATATATATATATATATATATATATATATATATATATATATATATGCGCACGATGTCTTCTTTCAGCTTTTGTCAACCAAATCTACTCACAAGACTTTGGTCGACCCGAAGATAGAGTAAAAGACACTTGCTCAAGATGCCATGCAGTGGGACTGAACCCGGATACATGTGGCTGGGAAGCAAACTTCTTAACACACAGGCAAGACTACAGCTCATATATATATATATATATATATATATACACACAAAAAACGACAAACACACAGCAATACACGTGCTTTTTACGTCAATGTAAGTGTAATAATGACAATTTAACAATTAAATGAAATTTATACACGGTATGAATGTCTTCATACCATTCACAGTGGTAATATTGTTTAGACAGTCGCACCCCAGATCTTGAGCTCAGTTTTTGATTCATGCTTAATGATGTTTTAATTCATAGTTGACCCAAATATGCGTGGGAAAGATTTGGTTGTAAAAATGATGTTTGTGCTACAAATTGTATTACATTCATAGATTTTCTTGTAATGGTTAGTTTTCTTTTTGTAATCATACTTAATGCAAAGCGCATTAGTAAGCTGTAGTAAATATAATTATTGTGTATAAACATCATAAAAAATGCAACATACATTTGTTATGTATGCGGCATTGATAATGTTTTTTTTATATAAAAGAGCTGCTTCTGTTGCATAATTCGAAGTATTATATGGTCAGCAAGAAATAACACAGTATTACTGATTAACTAATATTATTTCTTATTTTTCCTGGAAGGGAACTACGGACATCTTTCGATGGTAATATGACCTCATCAGTTAGGTACAGAATTCCCTACAATTTCTAAAATAGTCATGTGAAAATCGTAAGGAAAAAGATCTGCAAAATTTGCGAAAAAACTTTTAGGCAATTAGTCTTAAATTTACTGTACAGAGCATTAAATGATTGACTGGAAATAATTATGCAGTGAATAAAATCTTTGGTAATCAATTATTCTATTTTGAATTCGAATTAAGCAAAAGAAGTTCTATTAGTGAAAATATTGTCGATATAACATAACGTGTGTTCTTTGTTAATACTAGAAGTTGTGGCTTTTCATCCAAGAAAAATCTCTTTATAGATATCTAGTATAATATGATATACTTCAGAGTTGGAGAAAACAAAATCACCCCAGAAGTGATCACATGGGGGACAAATATGCATTTCACCAGTGCTTCTGCAGCATAGCAATGTTGCGTACTCATGTCACTTACCAAAAAGAAAAAAGAATCAGCTAGGCGGAAGTATGTACAGATAAAACTATTTTCTGATTTACAATAGTAAGGTAAATTCAAATTGTGCAATAGAAGTAGCTGTATAATAAAAATATAACTACTACATACTTAAAACATGTATGTTGTCTAAACCTCTTAGCTACTACTATTGTTCCCAGTAGTAACACCTGTAAGGATCCATCTATCGGTTAATTAGCATGTTATAGAAGAAACCCCAAACAAAAACCCTCTCTACCTTGGGAGTGTTTAAGGATGAGACAATATTACGGAAGTTAGCTTTGACAACAAATCAAGAAGTTGAGATCCTCAGGTAGTCCAGTACCTTGACAACCTTCCAACAACTTCTGGTCGGGCGGAGCTCTCCAGTCCTGTAAGACAAGGCCACTCCAATGTAAAACTCCACAGTTTGTTGGCCACTGTAGCTGTCTCAGCCCATAGACTTTCAAGTTTAAAGAGTGGGAACGGACTGCTTGGACTAACTCTCACTTTTAAAACTACAGAGCACAAGCAGGTAAGAAAGCCTGCATCATCAAAGACTGGTTTATTTGATAGCATACCATTCTTCCTCCTGATCGTCTGACATGAAGAAACTGCCATCGTTAATAAAATATGTAAGTAATTGATAACTTGCAAGTATTTGATATAAAGTATATTGGATCTCAGAAATACTCTAAGTACCCTTAAACTCCATGCAGGCATCCATAAGAGTTGAATGCAGTATATATTGCTGTAGTATTGAAGTAGGTACAAAACTTATAACAGGGTGTAATGAATTGAGAATTACTCTGAGTATAGGATCAACCTTAAATACTTAGACATTCATGAGTATTAAAGTATAGCAATAAAGTATTTAATGACGCAACACTGAAAATATGGACTTTTTAGCTTAATATAATCTTAGATCAAGACGTACAGATATATATGTATATATATATATATATATATATATAATTCAATAATAGGATAAAATCTTTTACAAGAAGTTATCAAGTAGCTAGCGTGAAAAAACCTCATAAGGGAAAAATCATTTATTCCCCAAAATATATTTATTTATATAAGGGCATTCATGTATAGTAATGCCCTTATATAAATATATATATACATACATACACACGCATATTTTCTTCCCCCACCCCTCTTTGCTTTTTTTTTAATATTTGAAAAAGTCTTTTACTTCCCTCACACAGGTACGTCCAAAGTTCATAAGCAAGCAGACTTCCACAGGTTAAATTCACGTACATCTTGAAAAAAGTCTTTTACTCCCCTCACATAAGTACGCTCAAAGTTCACGATAAACAGACGTCACCGGTCAAATTCAACATTTACATATATCTATGGCCATTTCGGGAGATCACCACCGTAGTCCATTTACACTAAAGTGCATAACAGCAATGACCCCCTTATCAGGATAAACACGAAATATGCACAGATCAATACTTTTATGAAAATTTTATACTTTTTAATAAAAAGCTTATATAATTTAAGAAGAACCCATCAGCGGACCAGTCCAAATTTCCTATAGAAAAAAAAAATTTTGCTAAACACTCAGATGGCTATAAGTTAACAGAAATTTAACCTCGCTCGTTTCAAATCCCCGTAACGCTAAGCAATTTTATTACATTTCTGTTTATTTCTATATACTTTCAAAAAGATAGACGAAAACCTATGGATGCAAAATTAATGTTTGTTCTATAACTAATATTTCTTTACATATATATATGAATATATCATCATCATTATCATTTAGCGTCTGTTTTCCATACTAGCATGGAAATATGTGTGTGTGTGTGTGTATGTGAGTGTGTGTGTTTATATATATATATATATATATATATATATATATATATATATATATATGAGTCGATTAAGGTTCAACCGACACACTGAGTGTAGCTCCTCTTTTTTATCGAATTCTTCCCCTGAAGAAATACCCAATTAACTCTATTCGATATGAAAATTTAAATTAATTTCAATTTAATTTAATTTAATTCCTCAATTTGAATTAATTGGGTATGGAAACGGCTGTAGGACCAAAGAATATGACATGCCACCAAACTGAATATGTTCAAATAAATTGATGTCTAAACGACAGTTTCTCCGTTTTCTGTTTCTATAACTTAAATAATATATATATATATATATATATATATACACAGTAGAACCCGGCTGTACGAATGCACCATTGTACGAGTAATTTGCTGTACGAGCCGAGGACCGTGCGAATTTTTGTCTAGAAGTACGAGAGGATATCCGCAGTACGAGCGAGTTTCATACAAGCGACCGCTAGTTGGCGCTGATCTCGCATACGCTCTCCCAACAAACGTAGTCTCCGCTCGCTCAGTTCATGTGTTTATCTCGCTATGGCAGCATAGCTATTGTGTTTTTCCCAATGTTTTTGTTTGGTTTTGTGCATTTTTGCTATCATTTTATAATAATTAGTTGTGTTAGCCATGGATCCTAAGAATGTTAGTGCAAAGGACAGTGCAGAGAATAAGAAAAAGCTGATTACGATAGAATTGAAGAAGGAAGCCATGGATAAACATGAGAGAGGTGTGCTTGTAGTGGACATAGCACGTCAATACGGCCCAAGTGCAGTATCCCGACGAAGAAGGACGAGATGAAGGCCGTTCCAACAGCAAAACGTGTCTCCAGGCTCTCTATGCAACGAACATCTGTCCACGAAAGGCTGGAAAAGTTGTTTTTCCTGTGGATCAGAAAGAAGCAACTCGCAGGGAATACGGTTACGGAGACCATCATCTGCGAGAAAGCACGAGCACTGTATGGGGATCTCCTGAAGCAGAACCCTGGAACATCGACAGGGGAGACATCAGCAGATGCATTTAAGGCCAGTCGTGGCTGGTTTGATAATTTCAAGAAGAGGACTGGTGTTCATGGCGTCGTCAGGTATGGAGAAGCAGCGAGTTCTGACACGGAAGCAGCTGAAGATTTCGTGAGTGAATTCTGTTAGCTCATCGCAACCGGGGGGTACATCGCACAACAGGAATTCAACTGTGATGAAACTAACCTGTTTTGGAAAAAAAACTGCCTAGAACCTACATAACTGCAGAGGAGAAGAAAATGCTAGGCCACAAGCCTATGAAAGATAGGCTAACTCTTGCTCTTGAAGATTAAGCCACTCCTTGTCTACCATTCCGAAAACCCCCGAACGTTCAAGTCACACAAAATCGTGAAGGAGAAGTTACAGGTCATGTGGAGGACAAACGTTAAAGCCTGGGCCATCGTAAAATTCTTCTCCGAGTGGGTCAACCTTGTCTTTGGACCATCTGTGAAAAAGTACCTTCTGGAGAACACTCTTCCTCTCAAGACCCTCCTCATCCTTGACAATGCTGCTGCTCACCCTCCTAAACTCGAAAATAATATCCTGGACGAATTTAAATTTATAAAAGTTTGTACCTTTCACGCAACACCACCCCTATCTTGCAGCCCATGGACCAACTGGTGATTTCTAATTTTAAGATATTGTGCTTTGAAATCACCGAAACTACAAATCTAACCCTTCGTGAGTTTTGGAAGGCGAACTACAACATTGTAAACTGCTCGAAAATCATCGATATAGCCTGGCAGGGTGTAACGAGGGTGTTGGCGAAATGGCAGTATGTTTCTGAATTTGTAGAAAAATATCATCCTGAAAAAGTAGCTACAATATCGTACAGCTGCTTTATTTAATGACACTGCTCTGACGACGCATTTTTGTAACATTTTGAAAGACGGGAAAAAGCAGACTTCTCTTGGTACGTTTTTAATGAAACGACCTGCATGTCTAAAAAGTGAAGAAAGTATATCAAAAAAGCCTAAATTCAGCGAAGTGAGAGAGAAAACACCAGAAATTGTTCCTCCTGAAATCTTAATGGAAAGGGATTCTCCTTCCAAACAATGATCCTCCTCTCCGTTCTATCGTCTTCCTCGCGCACAAATCGTCCCATCTTTAAGGTAATTCACTTAATAAAACCAGTTTACACATTTCTTTTGCATTCTCTTTTTTTATAATTGTCATTTTACTTGTAACTACGCCTTTTGCGTTTTAAAACCCATAAAAAATTGTTTTTGAGTTTGTTTGTTTTTTTGTGGGCTGGAACGAATTAAATATATTTTAGTTAATTTCAAGGAAAAATTGATGTGTAAAACGAATAAATCATAAGACGTTTCATTAGAAACATACCAAGGTCATGGAACGAATTAAACTCGTACTGCGAGGTATCACTGTGTGAGTGTATATATAAATATATAAATATACATACATATACATTTTGTGTAGAGTTAATGATTTGGACTATCATGAGTCGTTCTGAGAATTACTGTTAGCTCCCTTCACAGTATCCTTGTGTATATAGCTATAGACATACGCACGCACACACACTCATAGGTACATAGATACATATATATATATATATATATATATATATATATATATATATATATAATAATAATAATATTAGGGACAAAATCCCAAAATACAGGTAAAAACTCAATTAAAATCAATTTATAAAAAATCAAAATTAAATTGAGCTTTATAGATAAAATATATATAAAATATGGATTTTCATCGATGAGTTCTTGAAACTTGGTTATTTTCCCTAAAACTATATATTTTATATATATATATATATATATATATATATATATATATATATATACTCTTTTACTTGTTTCAGTCATTTGACTGCAGCCATGCTGGAGCACCGCCTTTAGTCGAGCAAATCAACCCCAGGACTTATTCTTTGGAAGCCTCGTACTTATTCTATCGGTCTCTTTTGCCGAACCGCTAATTTACGGGGACGTAAATACACCACCATCGGTTGTCAAGCAATGTTGGGGGAACAAACACAGACACACAAACACATACATATATATATATATATACATATATACGACGGGCTTCTTTCAGTTTCCACTCACAAGGCTTTGGTCGGCCCGAGGGTATAGTAGAAGACACTTGCCCAAGGTGCCACGCAGTGGGACTGAACCCTGAACCATGTGGTTGGTAAGCATGCTACTTACCACACAGCCACTCCTGCGCCTATATATATATATATATATATATATATATATATATATATATATATATATATATATATATATATATATATATATATATATATATATATATATATATATATATATATATATATATACATATATATATATATATATATATATATATATATATATATATCTATATATATATATGTATATATATATATATATATATATATATATATATATATATGTATATATATATATATATATATATATATATATATATATATATATATATATATATATATATATATATCCATACACACACAGAGACATATATCAGAGAATTTTCTAGAAGTGGTACAATGTCTGTAATTTAGTGGGAGTGACAGATGAAAGGCTAAGTTGACTTCGGTAGAATTTGAACTCAGAACACAAAGCCAGAAAAAAATTATGCTAAACATTTTTCCTGATGTAATAATGGTTCTGCCAGCTAGCTGTATAATAATAATAATAATTACAACAACAACAACAACAGCAACAACAATAATAATAATAATAATAATAATAATAATAATAATAATAATAATAATAATAATAATAATAATAATAATAATAATAATAATAATATAGGAGTCAAATAACCACCATAGGACTGCAAAAATACCTACTCCAGAAGCAAGGAAAATTAATACAAATAGCCACAAAACACGAGCAAAACAAAAAACTGTTTTCAGTATTTAAGGAAGCTGACAAATACAAACAAGAAATCAATCTACCTAACAAATACGAAGAAAAAGAAGAAGAAACAACAAAAGCTATAAAACAAATGAAATCCAAACTAAAACTAGAACAGCAACGGACCATGATAAAACGATGGCAAGAAAAGCCCCTACATGGTAAATACTGGGCTAAACTAAATGCAAAAGAAATAGACAGAGAAAAATCCCAGCAAAGGTTGAGAAGCTCAGGACTCAAAGCAGAGACTGAAGGATTTTTAATTGCTGCACAAGACCAAAGCCTCCCCACCAGAAATTACCAAAAACACATAATGAAAAGAAACAATAAATCATATTATCTCTGGCTGCCAAGTCCTGGCTAAGAAGGAATATATTCACAGACACGACAGAACTTGGACCTATATACACTGGAAGCTATGCCAACACTATGGAATAACAACAAAAAAAAGATGGTATAAACACACGCCAGAAAAGGTTACAGAAAACGAGAAAGCAACCATACTCTGGGATATGCCAATACACACAGATAGAGAAATTAAGGCCAATAGACCAGATATAGTTGTCAAAGATCATGAAGAAAAAAAATGCTTTCTAATTGATGTATCAATACCAGCAGATGACAACGTCTTTCTAAAAGAAATGGAAAAACTTTCAAAATACAAAGACCTGGAAATAGAGGTAACTCGAATGTGGAATCTAAAAACAGAAACAATTCCTATTATAGTAAGTGCCTTAGGTATAATAAAAAAATATTCAGACAAATACATAACAAAAACACCAGGACTTACAAATATATATAACATACAGAAAATAGCGCTACTGGGCACAGCACACATCCTACGCAAAACACTTTCAATACAGTAACCATAAGAACACCACAGCAAACCACAGCACATACCCAAGGCACACAGAGCTGCGCTCGGTAGTGAAGTGAAAGCACGTTATAAAAATAAAACTACTGAACAATAATAATAATAATAATAAGCTGTTAGCGTAATAAATGCCAAACATACAAACACACATACATATCTAAATACATGCATATAAATATAAATAAACATATACATACATGGAGTATACACAATTACACACATGCATACATAAATACACACATATACATATACATACATGCACGCACGCTCGAACACACACACACACACACATATATTCATATGCACATATACGAATGTCATAGCAGTTTAATAATAAAATAGTTACAGTAATTAAGAGTTAAACATACATACATACATACATACATATATATTATATTATATATATATGTATATATTCTTTGTAAAAAAAAAATCCAAAAGAAGAAGCACACTCTAAGATGTAGAGCGATGTATATTAAAAATGGGAAAGGCCGGTTTATGGATTACCTTAGGTTTCCCGTCCGTAAAAGGTTTAACTTTATGGCGTATCGTCAGGTTTTTGGTATCTGATGATACGCCAACCCTTTATGGGCGGGAAACCTAAGGTAATCCTATAAACCGGACTTCCCCATTTTAAATACACACACACATACGACGAGCTTCATTCAGTTTCCGTCTACCCAATCCACTCACAAGGCTTTGGTCGGCCCGAGGCTATAGTAGCAGACACTTGCCCAAGCTGCCATGCGGTGGGACTGAACCCGGAACCATGTGGTTGGGAACCACGCTTCTTACCACACAGCCATTTCTGCGCCTATATACACACACTCATGCATATTTTATATTTTTATAATAATAATAATGAAAGTCGATAGAACAGGGTATAAAATTGAAAGGTAAATAAATATGCAGAGCTTCTGTGCTTGTTTTTCATGCTCACCTACATACATAGCATTCAAGTATACATATATATATACATATATGTATATATATATATATATATATATATATATATATATATATATATATATATATATATATATACACACACACACATGCACTCACGCACAAACATGAACATCCACCAATACACACATGCACATATATGCATACACATATATATATATATATATATATATATATATATATATACAGGCATTACACACACACACACACACACACACACACACACACACACACACACACACACACACAAGCGCGCGCGCGCGGTTTTCTTTCATGCTACCGCTACCTACCACTATGTAGCAGACTCTGCCTGCTGATAGGGGGAAACCTAGAGAGAAGAAAGAAATAAGCGTAACGTGTGCTTAATATTAAATATGGCGGGATGAAGCCATCGCAAAACGGGAGTGGAAAACTACTGAACACGTGACCGGAATTTTCCAGTGCTTGCTCAGAAGCTTGCGTTTGCTATGAAGCTATTATGAATTATAATAAATTACCATAATTGATCGACGGCTGACCTGAAATTGGGAGAGGTGTGTGTGTTTGTGTGTGTGTGTGTGTGTGTGTGTGTGTGTGTGTGTGAGAGAGAGAGAGAGAGAGAGAGGAGGAGTGGGTGTGGAGTGTGTGGGTTGGATGTAGGTATAGGGGGAAGTGATGTGTGTTTCTTGTGAAATAAACAAGAGCATGGGTGCGTGTGCCTCTGTGTGTGTACGTGCGTATGCGTGTTTGGAGGGATATGTATGTTTGTGGGTGTGCACGCGTGTATATGTGTGTGTGTGTGTGCATACATGCGTGTTTGCATGTATGTATGCATGTGTGTACATATATGTGTATATATGTTTATATGTGTGTGTAAATATGTGTGCAGCTGCGACGTGTGTGTATGCATTTGTGCATATAAGTGCGTGTACACACACACATGTATATATATATGCATGTGTGTGTGTGCGTACTTGGAAACAGAGTGACAGTGACAGAAAGCATCACAGAATGAGGTACGCGTGTGTGTGTGTGTGTGTGTGTGTGTGTTTAAAATATCTGTAAGAGTAGGATACGGTTTATTCGCCTGTATTGTTAATGTGGTTATTCAGGAAGGGACTATCCCCAATGATTATTATAGCTTCATTGTTATCAGCTGTTACATACGAAAAAGGGGTGTCTGGGATGGAAGTAATTATAGATGTATCAAATTGCTGGACCAGATCATGAAAGTTACAGAAAGAGTTATAATCCAATTAATTAGAGAAACAATTAGAGTAGATGCGATGCCGTTTCATTTTGTGCCAGATACTACATTTCGACTGATACTATCTTCTGAGACAACTGCAGGAGAAGTATTTAACCAAAAGTAAACTGCTTTACTTGGCATTTGTTGATCTGGAGAAAACTTTCAACAGTGTCCCTTACTGTGATATCGTGGTCACTGAAGAAGCTAGGGGTAGGTGAATGGCTTGTGAAAGCTGTTCAAGCCCTGTAAAAATGTTAGGTGAGAACCATAAGTATTGTAACACATTTAGTGTGCAGATAGACGTGCACACTCCCCTCCCATTCATTATTATCCTCCAGGCCTTGACAGAGTAACTTAACACCGGCTGACCCTGGGAACTACTAGATGCTAATGATCTTGTTCTAATAGCGGAATTTGTAAGAAAATTAGAAAAGAAATTTCAGGTGGAAACAATAGAGCTAAAAACAAATGTATTCCCAAAGACTACACACACACACACTCGCGCACGCACAAATTATTATCATTACTTTTCCCAGTTACTGGAAGTTAAATGCGTCTTTTCCGGCACGCAAAGACCGAATTAGTGAACTAGTTAAGCGGTAGTTGATGGAGCTACAACCGGTTGTGGGCCGCCCTGAAGAGGGCAAGTAGAGCAGAATCGATAGCGTTTAGCAAAGAGTTAGCAAAAGACATGAATAGATTAGAGGGTGAACTTGTTAGCAAATTAGAAGAGGCGATTAAAGAGGGTGTTAGCGGCGAGAATGATCCTTGACCATATCTTCGGAGCGAATATGAAGGTTGCGTTGGTAGAGCTAAGGCCTGTGCGCTAAAACAAGAAGGAACTAAAACTGTCTGATGGGCCCAAACGGTGGAGGCGCGACGTGGAAACAAAACCACGGTCAGGTCTTTGATGGATCGGGATGGGCGCGTGCTACGCAGCTCCGAGCAGATGTGTGCGGATTTTCAGCTGCACTTTGCGCAGCTGTTTGGAGAATGCGATAGGTACACGACGGTACTGGGCTTTAGTACGTAGTTGGGCGGCTTGCCGCGGCTGTCGGCAGCTGACACGAGGTTATGTGAAAGGCCGAGAACAGCCTCTGAAATACGGGAGGCGATGAGCGATTACACAAGTCGTAGATCGCCCGGTTTGGATGGTCTGCCCTATGTATTCATGCCAGATTTATTTGGCGACCTCTTGGCAGAGTCTACCGCAACTGGCAACAGAACGGAAGAATTTCTAGTGCTGTTAGCAGAGGTGTCGTGACACTGCTGAGGAAGCACGCCGAAAATGGGGACGTACTAGAGAATTTTCGCCACATAACTCTGCTAAACACAAAGTTTAAGATTTTGGCCAAGGCGTTAGCGAAAAGGCTGACATTTGTCGTCGGTAGCCTGGTCGGAGAAGCGCAAACATGCACAATCCCGAGCAGTTCTATCCACGACAAACTCCACCTCATGCGATACATCATAGAGAGGCTAGGGTGCTCTGATCAATTTGGATCAATCAAACGCATTTGATAGGGTCGACTATCGCTACTTGGACCCGTTTTCAGAGGCTGGATCGCTGCAATGCGCAGCGGCACCTGTCCAGTGGTCCATGTAAACGACCACTTGTCGGAATCGATTGGCATGTTCAGTCCGTCAGGGCTGCCACTGTCGCCTCTTCTGTACGAATTGGCACTGGAGCCACTGCTGCGGAAGTTGGAACAGCTAAGGGGCATCCCTTTCGAACTGGGACAAGGAAAGGCAGTGTCGGCATACGCGGATAACATCACCACCATGGTGTCGGACGCCTCCGAAGTGGAGACGATTGGTACCATCCTAAAGGAATATGAGTCAGTTGCAGGAAAGAAGATCAACGCCGACAAATCAGTGGGTTTTGTGATTGGGTTCCTGGAGAAGCAGGACAATACCATGGGACGGTGTCGTCGGACACTGGACTGATGGACCAGTTAAACTGCTCGGGATCTGGTTTGGTCCCGACCTTCAGGTTGATAAAAACTGGGAAGAGGTGGCAAATAAGGTGACCAGTCTTACCCCAAAATAGACTGAGAGGAACCTCTCCCTAAAAGATCGGGCAGAGGTGGCGAATGCTTACACCACCTCCGTTATCATTTATCCCCTGACTGTCGTGCCTTGTCCCAGTTACTGCTTGACCAGGTTGGAGTGTCTCTTATTTAAAATCTTGTGGAGGGGATGCGTTCCAATGGTCAGGTGGTCAGTCTGTTGCCAGCATCTTCTGAGTGACGGATTAGGTATGCAGTGGCTCCTAATGCGCAGACATGCTTTTAGGTTACGCCACCTGCAATGATTTCTGGATAGTGAGCGTGTGCAGGCTCTGTTTGCAAGGCACGTCTTTCTGCAGCTGTTCTCCTTGACGGAGCTGCAATCCTGGGTGAAGAAAAGAGCGAGACTGGGCGCCTGGCACCTAGAATGATGTTAGACACTCACAGCCCTCTACCAGTCGGGCAATGGGATCGGTGGATGTTCTGCTTTAGAAATTTATAGAGGATTAACGGCGGGGAAGTGCGACGTCGTTCTCGGGGAGACTCTGGGCGCCGACGAGAACGAACTGGTTAGTCTGTTCCGGATGACTTTCCGGTCAGGAACTATCATGAATAATCTCCGGATGTCCTTGGCCTGGCAGTGCTACCGGGGGGCGCTACTGGTTCGTGCAGGCACGGATGTGCTGTCAGAGGTACGCGCAGAGTGACGAAACCGTTCTGCATACACGCGTTCAGTGTCCGGGCATTGCTGACTTGTGGAATTATGTCAAATAGCTGCTGTCACGTGTGGAACGGATCCGTCTGTCGGCCGAATCTGTAGTGATGATCGCACCACCACCCTCCTTCAATCGGGCAGGCAAAGCAGTTTTCCTTTGCCTGGTGGCTGTGGTGAAAGAGGTTGTTTGGTGGACAAGGCTAAAAGGCATGAGGACAGAAACATTCCTCTTTGGTAGAGTTCTCATTGACTTCTTCAAGTTTCACTTGAAAAGGAAATTGAGAGTGGAGAGGAAAGTGCTGTCCTCGAGTGAGTTTATTGAAATGTGCGTGAAAGTTGCAAAAATGGCAAGAGCGGTTAGTACCTCTTTAAGTGTAGACCTGTGAGTCTGAGAGAAGGAATTGAAGAGAGCACTTTCTCCTAGGTGTTCAGGGAAATCTCGGACAGTGGGGTTCCTTGATTATCCCTAGAAACCTTCCTGTATCAGGAGGGCCACATCTCTAACATTCTCCCCACCACTTTTTTCTAACCTTTGTATGCTATACTTATGTCCCTTCTTTTTCAGTGTATACCGTGTATACTTTCTTTCTTTCCTTCTTTTTTTATCATTTCATTATATGTAAAACCCCACACTTTACGTCTGTCTTTGTATTGTCCCAATTCATCATTCGCCCTTGTGGCAAATAAATCATGATTATTATTATTATTATTATTATTATTATTATTATTATTATTATTGAGTGAGAGAGCAGCGCATGCCATCAGAGTGACAAATGCCAGGGATACAAATATACGAAGATCAAAATATCCATCATAACTACCCGTCTGTTAAGGTTACACCAGGCACATGCATCACATGTGCACGACATGCTGATCTCATATCAAGATTAACAGCGCAGGACCTTCCAGGTGGGGCCTAGTTAGAATTTTCTTCAAGTTGAGCTGCCTATCCCACTCAAAAAGTCCCTGAATAAGGTTTGTTTCCAGAGGTGTATTATCCAAACCCCAAATAATTCCTCTCAATACATGGCTATGATGCTCACCGACTACTACTGCTCATGATCAGAGATGCGCATATCGTCAGCCACTAGAGGACATGCTTAACTGGTTAAGGTCAAACAACTGACAAGCAAATCTGTGGTATTGAGCAGAATATTTGCTGTAGCCCATCTTTTATACCAAGAAAACTCTCAGCTTATTTTGCTGGGTATGATGGAAAGTGTCACCTATTCACAGCCAGCAGACTAAGGTGACACTTGTTTACTGGTCATGCTTCAAGAACCCTGCGAAGAATTTTTGTAGTTCCAAGCAATGCTGATTTTGGTAGGTGTTCTATCTTTACATTTGCACCAATCTTTTTCGGCCATGTTGGTAGTTGAGTGCTGATACTTCCAACTGCACCAATCACTATTGGTGTCACGTCTACTCTCCTCATTAACCACAACCTTCGTATTTCTCTCTTTAAACCGTCATAGTTGTTCATCTTTTCTTTATCTTTCACATTGATCCTGTTGTTACCGGGACATGTTATGTCGGTTATCATACATGTTCTTACTATTTTTTTTCCCACCACAACACTGTCCGGTGAGGTGATCGCACTGAATCATTGCATCCCACAAGATTTTGCAATTCTCATTCTCGGTGACTCCTTCTGGGGTTTGCTCGTACCACGTCTTTTCTCTTTGTAGGCTGTGATTTCCACAGAGTTCCCAGTGGATCATTTTCGCCACATTGTCATGTCATCTTTTGTATTCGCGTTGTGCCAATTTCGGACATTCGTTAACGGTGTGCCATATCCTTTCATCCCTCTCACTACACATTCTGCATTTGTTACTGTCAGTAGTGTTGTCGATTCTGCACTTCACATAGTTAGCCCTTAATGCTTGATCTCGAGCTGCGCATATGAGTGCTTCTGTCTCTGTCTTCAAGTTACTCTTCCTCATCCATAACTACCGGTCTTTTCTATCTGTCTTGGCGTTTGTATCTCTTGCAAACTGACTGTACATTTTTTTCTCCTTCCATGATTTTTCTTTTTTGTATTCTTTTCCTCTTTAAATTTTTCTTTCTTAACACAATTCTCAGTTTTAATGACGCCGACCTTCGCATGTTTCTACAATGGTTCAACAGTATTTTTTACATACCATCCTAAACTGTTTTCCTTCACTTCGATACAACCCTGGCAACTGGTAGAACCACTCCCACCCTTCCTTCTGGACAAGTACAGCCTATCGGTGTTACCCCTAGAGTGGAAGGCTCCGTACATTGACAACATTTTTCTTGTCTTCATATCCCTTTTCTTCACTTCTCTCTTTTGCCATTTTATAATTCCAGCTCCATACCAAAGTAATGCTATCGCTCACATGTTAACTGCTTGGATTTTATTTCATCCGGTCAATTTTCAGCACAACACCAATATTAGCCTTCGAAAATATTCCATCCTCAGTTGTTCTTTCATTTCCTTCGTAGAACTTTAGTATGCCAAGGTATTTCTAGCCTTCTTTTTCAATTTGTTTAATCAGTTCTCTATTAGGTAATTCTATCCCTGCTAGTGACTGTACCTTGCCTCTTTTTTCAGGTACATTATGCCACACTCCTTGAGTTCGAATTCCATTCTAATATCAGCATTAAAACCGTGTTCACCAAAGAACTCACTTGTGCCTCATCCTTGCCCTGCAACTTCAAATAATCCATAGAAGTGGAGGTGGTTACTCTTTTACTCTTTTACTTGTTTCAGTCACTTGACTGCGGCCATACTGGAGCACCGCCTTTAGTCGAGCAAATCAATCCCAGGACTTATTCTTTGTAAGCCTAGTACTTATTCTATCGGTTCTCTTTTTGCCGAACTGCTAAGTCACGGGGACGTAAACACACCAGCATCGGTTCTCAAGCGATGGTGGGGGGACAAACACAGACACAAAGATACACACACATAAATATATATATATATATATATATATATATATATATATACAAATACATATATATACGATGGGCTTCTTTCAGTTTCCGTCTACCAAATCCACTCACAAGGCTTTGGTCGGCCCGAGGCTATAGTAGAAGACACTTGCCCAAGGTGCCACACAGTGGGACTGAACCTGGAACCATGTGGTTGGTAAGCAAGCTACTTACCACACAGCCACTCCTGCGCCTATGATTCTTTGAGATTTTCTCTTTAGCTGAGATCCCAGGATTATTTTCGTAAATACCAATGTCAAGGGATCATACAAAGAACAAAATGCAACGGAGATAAGCTGTCACCTTGGAAAATCTCTCTTCTGATGCTCAGGGTTTCCAAGCGTTTTCCATAGGATGCCGACTCAGTTTTCCATTATTATTGTAATAAAAAACCTCACAGCTTATTTTGCTGGGTATGGATGGAAAGTGTCAGCTGTCCACAGCCAGCAGACTAAGGTGACATTTATCTACTGGTCATGCTGCAAGAACCTTGCAAAGAACTCTTGCAGTTCCAAGCAATTCTGATTTGTGTAGGTGTTCTACCTTCACACTTGCACCAATCTTTTTCAGCCAAGTTGGTAACTGAGTGCTGATACTTCCAAGTGCACCAATTACTATTGGTATCACATCTACTCTCCTCATTGACCACAACCTTCGTATTTCCCACTTCAAATCGTCGTAGTTGTTTATTTTTTTCTTCTTTCACATTGATCCTGTTGTCACTGGGACATGTTATGTTGATTATCATACATGTTCTTTCTTTTTTAATCACCACAACAATGTCCGGTTTCCGATGTCTGGGCGGGGGATCACACTGGGCCATTGCATTCCACAGGATTTTGCAATTCTCATTTTCGGTGACTCTTTCTGGAGTTTGCTCATACCACGTCTTTGCTCTTTGTAGGCCGTGATTTCCATAGAGCTCCCAACGGAACATTCTTTCCACATTGTCATGGCGTCATTCGATCCAGTGTTGATATTTCCTCCTTAGTCCATTTCAGGATGGACGCACTATATCTGACCACTGCAGCTGCCCAGATATTCAATGCGGTAATCAAATTTTTGGCATTCAGGTTGCATTTCATCACCATCTTCACCCTTTTTTGATACACCTCGCTGACCTTGACTTTCATTTCTCTGTGCAGAATGTCATCCAGCTCCAAAATCCCTAAATATCTATACTCACTACCGTCGGGTTCACCCATGATCTCTCCTGATGGTAAGTGCAATCCTCTGCCGACTGCTTTCTTCCCTTTTTTCATATTAAGTACAGAGAATTTGGTAACCCCAAATTCCATACCGATGTCTCTACCACATTTCTGAGCTGCCTTGGTTAAGGAATCTATCTGTTTTTCAGATTTCCCAAACAGTTTCAGGTCATCCATAAACAGAAGATGGTTCATTGATGGGCCTTTCTTCCCACATCGTTAACCAATCTTAACTTTCCTAAGTGTCATTGTTATGAGTATTAGTGCAATTCCAAAAAGTAATGAGGCACCTTGGAAGATTCCCCTTTTAATATTATCTTCTCCAAGGAATACATTATTTGAGTACAATTTGGTTTTCCACTCTTTCATACTAAGCAGCCAGAGGTAATATGATTTATTGTTTCTTCTCCATCTCCACATATTCTGCAGTTACTAGAATTTATTTTCATTACATGTTTTCGGTAATTTCTGGTGGAAAGGCTTTGATCTTGTACTGCAATTAAAAATTCTTCAGTCTCTGCTTTGGGTCTTGAGCTTCTCAGCCATTGTTGGGATTTTGCTTTGTCTATTTCTTTTGCGTCTAGTTTAACCCAATATTTACCATGAAGGGGCTTTTCTTGCCATTGTTTTATCATGATCCGTTGCTATTCCAGTCTTAGTTTGGATTTCATTTGTTTTATAGTTTTTGTTGTTTCTTCTTTTTCTTAATAATTGTTAGGTACTATGACTTCTTGTTTGTATTTGTCAGCTTCCTTAAAAACTGAAAACAGTTTTATGTTTTGTTCGTGCTTTGTGAATATTTGTATTAGTTTTCCTTGCTTCTGATGTAAATATTTCTGTAGGGCTATGGTGGTTATTTTGTAATAGCTTTCTAGCTGTATAAGGCCTCTACCACTTTCGATGCGTTGTACATTTAACCTTTCTATGACAGATTTTGGGTGGTGCATCTTAAATTTTGTCATTATTTAAGAATATTGTAGCTGTAACGTATAACTGGGACAGTTAGAGTGTTGATACCTATTATCTTGTTTTTCGCATTGAGCTCTGTTTTCAGCATTATTCTAACTCATCTATCGTATTCGTTTTATATCTTCTCTTTCATTTGTGTGCTGTATCGTATCTAGTTCATTGATTTCTGAGTATTTGTATGTCTGGCTTTGGTCTAATTCTCTTATTTTATTTGCTTTATCGTGTGTGATGTTTTTACTCTTAACTAGTTTGCCTCTTTTCAAGGTTGCTTTGGCACATTTTTCGAAGCCAAACTTCATGCTAATTTCATTGATGAGTCCATGGACTCTTTGTAGTAATGTTTCCAGCTGTTTATCATTTGTAGCGTACAGTTTTACATCACCTATATACAAGAGATGGCTGATCGTTTTGCCGTAACAGTTGTATCCGCATCCAGTTCTGTTTAGCGTGTCAAATAAAGGTGTCAGTGCTAAGCAGAAAAGGAGTGGAAAGAGCGTGTCTCCTCTTTTGATGAGGATGGCTTTGGTTTTTATGAGTCCCTCTTTTGTTTCGAGCTGTAGTACTGTCTGCCATTTATTCATAGAATGTGTTATATATTTTATGATTATTGGTGCTACATTGTTTATGGCTAGTGTTTCTAGGATCCATGTGTTGGGAATACTATCAAAAGCCTTTCGATAATCAATCCAGGTTATAGTTGGACCCCTCTTCTTTCTGCGGCTGTCTTCAGTTATTGTTTTATTGATCAGTAGCTGATCTTTACAGCCGTATGAGCCCTGGCAGCATCTCTTCTGCTCTTCTGGAAACAGGTTGTTTTCTTCCAGATGTTTGCCCATTCTCTGAGTTATTATTGCAGTGAAGGTTTTGTAAATTGTAGGGAGACAAGTTATTGGTCTGTAATTTTGTGGATTTGCTGTTTCAGTGAATTTGGGGTTTATTATTATTATTATTATTTTTATTATTATTATTATTATTATTATTATCATTATTATTATCATTATCATTATTATTATTATTATTATTATTATTATTATTATTATTATTATTATTATCATTATTATTATCATTATTATTATTATTATTATTATTATTATTATTATTATTATTATTATTATTATTATTATTGTTCAGTAGTTTTATTTTTATAGCGCGTTTTCACTTCACTACCGAGCGCAGCTCTGTGTGCCTTGGGTATGTGCTGTGGTTTGCTGTGGTGCTCTCATGTTTACTGTATTGAAAGTGTTTTGCGTAGGATGTGTGCAGTGCCCAGTAGTGCAATTTTCTGTATGTTATATATATTTGTAAGCCCTGATGTTTTTGTTATGTATTTATCTGAATATTTTTTATTATACCTAAGGCACCTACTATGATAGGAATTGTTTCTGTTTTTAGATTCCACATTCGAGTTACCTCTATTTCCAGGTCTTTGTATTTTGAAAGTTTTTCCATTTCTTTTAGAAAGACGTTGTCATCTGCTGGTATTGATACATCAATTAGAAAGCATTTTTTTTCTTCATGATCTTTGACAACTATATCTGGTCTATTGGCCTTAATTTCTCTATCTGTGTGTATTGGCATATCCCAGAGTATGGTTGCTTTCTCGTTTTCTGTAACCTTTTCTGGCGTGTGTTTATACCATCTTTTTTTTTGTTGTTATTCCATAGTGTTGGCATAGCTTCCAGTGTATATAGGTCCAAGTTCTGTCGTGTCTGTGAATATATTCCTTCTTAGCCAGGACTGGGCAGCCAGAGATAATATGATTTATTGTTTCTTGTCCATCTCCACATATTCTACAGTTACTTGTTATGTTTCTTTTCATTATATGTTTTTGGTAATTTCTGGTGGGGAGGCTTTGGTCTTGTGCAGCAATTAAAAATCCTTCAGTCTCTGCTTTGAGTCCTGAGCTTCTCAACCTTTGCTGGGATTTTTCTCTGTCTATTTCTTTTGCATTTAGTTTAGCCCAGTATTTACCATGTAGGGGCTTTTCTTGCCATCGTGTTATCATGGTCCGTTACTGTTCTAGTTTTAGTTTGGATTTCATTTGTTTTATAGCTTTTGTTGTTTCTTCTTCTTCTTCTTCGTATTTGTTAGGTAGATTGATTTCTTGTTTGTATTTGTCAGCTTCCTTAAATACTGAAAACAGTTTTTTGTTTTGCTCGTGTTTTGTGGCTATTTGTATTAATTTTCCTTGCTTCTGGAGTAGGTATTTTTGCAGTCCTATGGTGGTTATTTTATAATAGTTTTCTAGCTGTATAAGACCCCTGCCACCTTCTGTGCGTTGTATATATAGCCCTTCTATGTCAGATTTTGGGTGGTGCATCCTAAATCCTGTCATTATTTTTCTTGTTTTCCTGTCTATTTTAGATAGTTCGTTTAGTGTCCAGTTAAGGATATTGTAGCTGTAGCTTATAACTGGGACAGCTAAAGTGTTGATACCCATTATCTTGTTTTTAGCATTGAGCTCTGTTTTTAGTATTGATCTAACTCGTCTATAGTACTCTTTCTTTATTTTTTCTTTCATTTGTGTATGTTGTATCCTATCTAGTTCATTGACTCCTAAATATTTGTATGGCTGGCTTTCGTTTAGTTCTCTTATTTCATTGGCTTTATCTAGTGTTATATTGCTACTTTTAACTAATTTTCCTCTTTTCAGGGTTGCTTTGGCACATTTTTCTAATCCGAATTTCATATCTATTTCCTTGGTAAAGCCGTGTACTGTCTGTATTAGTGTTTCCAGCTCTTTGTCATTTTTAGCGTATAATTTTAGGTCATCCATATATAAAAGGTGGCTTTTATTATTATTATTATTATTATTATTATTTTATGTTTGACTTTTGTTTTGCATTTCTACAAATTGGATCCAAGTCTCACCCAGAGACCTCAAGAGACAACAAGTTAGAAGTTCATGTAGGTGTTATGCCTAGGGTACCAAATATTTGGATTTGTACAGTTTTGTTCAAGTGAATGTTTAAGAAACCATAAGAAAATTATGTGTTTGCTTTAAAATTTGAGATCACATAGACAGTATTTTACGTAGGATATGGGCAGTTCCCATGAGCACTATCTTTTGAACTTCAGCCATTTTGGGGTTTCCTGGTATCTGAGCTAGGTAGTAATCAGCCCGTTTCGCTGTCATTCCCAGGGCACCTATGACAATAGGTATTGTTTTCGTCTTCAGATTCCACATTTTGCTAATTTCTATTTCAAGATCTTTATATTTGCTCAGTTTTTGGTAGGTCTTGACAGATACGTTTATATCGATTGGGACAGTCATATCAATGAGGAGGCATGATTTTTGTCTGAAGTTTTTCAGTATGATGTCTGGCCTATTTGCGTCTATCTTTCTGTCAGTTTGAATGGTGAAGTTCCAGAGGAGTGCAATGTGATCATTTTCAAGTACTGGGGGTGGTTTGTGTTCCCACCAGTTTTTATCATGGGGCAAGTCCAGGTTTTTGCATATTACCCAGTGAATATATTGTGCAGCTCTATCATGCCTGTTGAGATACTCTGTAGGCGCAAGCAGACTGCACATAGAGACAACATGATCGATGGCTTCATTTTGTTGTTGGCATATACGACATAATGGGGAGCTGCCGCTCTTTAATATGTTGGCCTGGTAGTTCTTTGTAGGTAGGCATTGATCTTGGGCTGCTATGATAAACCCCTCTGTTTCTGATTTCAAGCCAGAAGCCATTAACCATTGGTGGGTAAGGGCTTTGTCAATATCTGCATTATTCGCTCTCTTTGGGTATTTGCCATTGAGAGGTTTTCCATGCCATTTTTCAGTCATAATATCTAAGGCAGCAATTTTTGCACGGGTTTTCAAGCGCTTAGCTTTTTCTGCAGGTGTTTCTAGTTCGTCTAATTCTTGAATTTGTTGCAATTGGAATTCACTTAGATAGTCCTTTGCCTGTTTTGTTACTGAGTAAGATGCTTTCTTGCTTTCATGTTTTAAGACAAGTTTTAGCATCCAGTCCTCAGAGTTTTTCAGATAGGTGTCTAGGCCAATTGTGGCTACCTTCATTGATAATGCCAGCTGTAGAAGTCCTCGGCCTCCCTCTTTTCTTGGCAGATAAAGACGTTCTATATCTGCCTTAGGGTGGTGCATTCTATGCATTGTCAACAGTTATCGTATTTTTCTGTCAACATTACATATTTCAGTAATTGACCAGTTAACGATATTGAAACTGTAAGTCACGACTGGTATGGTTAGAGCATTGATCGCTTCGATCCTGTTTCTCGCGTTCAGCTCTGTCTTCAGTATTGCTCTCACCCTGCGATAACATTCTCTTCTGATCCTTTCTCTCATCACTGAGTGCTTGATATTGTCCCCTTCAATTACCCCTAGGTATTTGTAGCTCTCCGCTGGTTCTAACTCTTTTATGACATTTTGCTGGTCAAGGTTCACATTAGATGTATTTGTCATTTTTCCTTTGATAAAGGTAGCTTTTGCACATTTATCAAGGCCAAATTGCATCCTGATGTCATCACTGAATTGTTTAACAATCGCTAGTAGGCCTTTGAGCTGTTGGTCATTTTTTGCAAAGTGCTTTAAATCATCCATGTAAATGAGATGATTTATATTTTTATCAAATATTTTATAACCATACTGTGCATCATTGAGCAATTTTGAGAGCGGTATTAGGGCTAGACAGAAGAGGAGTGGTGATAGTGAGTCACCCTGGAAAATGCCACATGAAATTCTTACATCTCCAGCATTTAGAGATTCATTGTCATTGTTCAACATCAGTGTGGTTCTCCATGATCTCATACTTACAGATAAAAAGTTTCGCAGAGTAGGAGCTATTTTATACATTTCCAGACATTTCCTAATCCAGCTATGTGGTAGGCTATCAAAGGCCTTTTTATAGTCTATCCAGGCTATTGACAAGTTTTTGTGTCGCTTGTGACAATCTTCTAAGATCATCTTATTGATGAGTAGCTGATCTTTACAACCATAAGATCCACGTTTACATCCCTTTTGCTCATTAGGGAATATGCTATTTTCTATTAAAAAACTATAGGTGTACTCGGTTAGGACAGATGTTAGCGTCTTATACATTGTTGTTAAGCAGATTATGGGGCGATAATTTTTTGTTTCGTTTCTTTCCTCATTTTTTGGAAGCAGGAATGTTAAACCATTAACTAGCCAAGAAGGCATCAAACTAGGATTTTGCAAAACATCGTTGTAAAGTTTTGTTAGCAGTTCATGGCTTTCTGGGAAGGCATTCAACCAGAAGTTAGGAATTTTATCCTTTCCTGGAGACTTCCATTTGCTTGACCTCCTGAGAGCAGATCTTATATCTTCTACCTTGACCCCCTCCCACTTTTGCTCCTCTAAGGAGTCTAGGTCTGTAGATATTCTATCAATCCAAGGGGCCTTTTCATTGTGTGTTTTATCTTCTGCCCAGATTTTATTCCAAAATTCTTGCACTTCTTCTTTTGATGGGACAGACTTTATTGTTACTGGTGTTTTCCCTATCTTCCTGTAGAAATTTTTGGGGTTATTTTTGAACATGTTATTATCTCGGAAGAATCTAACACGCTTTTCATACCTTGCTATGCGGGCAGCTTTAGCACATACCTTTTGCTTGATGGTTTCTATGGTGGCATCAATGTCAACTATGGTTTTCATATTATATTTTTTCTTTAGTTTTTGGGTCTTTGTAGGTTTGATACTCTTGTCAAATTTAAGGTTTTTCAAACATTCTATGTCAGATCTAAGCAGCTTAATTTGGTGTTGAATGCGTTCTTGCCAAGAAGGCTTTTTGTGGGAGTGTTGTCTTTTTCTAATCTTTTCACCACATAGAATCGTTGAGATTCTTGCGGATGCATAGT
Organism: Octopus bimaculoides; assembly: GCF_046866305.1. Taxonomy (NCBI): domain Eukaryota; kingdom Metazoa; phylum Mollusca; class Cephalopoda; order Octopoda; family Octopodidae; genus Octopus; species Octopus bimaculoides. Next base: position 1,793,585 of record NC_142944.1, read on the forward strand.
ACAGGTGGTTGAGATCTGTAATATCAACATCATTAGCTGAAATTATATCCTTAAGTGCAAGGCGGATTTTACCAATTATTTTCAGGTTTTGGTTAGAATTGCGAATTTGGGGGAGAGTGTCGCGTTCATTCATACTAGTTTCTTTAATTTTCAGCCATTCAATCATGATTTGATTTTTTAGATCATGTAGTTCTGTTGCGTCGATTTCTGTATGACTTTCTTCATCTATTTGATTTTCACCTGCCTTAGTGTTTATGGTTGGTTCAGAGAGTTTTTCACTTTGCCTATCAGTTACCTTAACTCTTTCAATCATTACTGTATTTTCATCAGCCTTGGGCTGGTTTATAATTATTTCCTCTGTAGTATCTTCTTTAGCTGCAGTTTCATTCTTTTTATCCCTTACTGCTTGTTTAATTTGGTCAATCTCTACTTCAGTTAGTAATTTTTTTTTCATAATGTTTCTTCTGACGTTGGCAAGTTTGTTACTGTCTATGTAGGGTCTTACTTCAAGGTGTTTCTGTCTCCAGTTTAAGTAGGTTTGTACAGTATTAGATTTATCTGTAGGAAAATATATGGCATGGTAGAAGGCTGCAAGAATTTCTTTATCTTCCCTAGACCATTTTTCATTCTTTTTCTTTTGGTTATTTGATGACGAGCATGGATGGCCATCTGTTGGAATATTCCGGTTGTGGGGTACTTCCATCTCCTGTGTGTCGGAAAGATTTGAACTAGTAGCAGATTTCTCGACTCGGATCTGGTTCATTATCCGAGTAAGTGGTCCTTTATAACCCGGTCTATGACCATTCCGGTTTGTATTTTGTTTTATTAACAGTGAGGCATAACAAGCTTCGACGTTGACGCTAGGGGACGGATCTGTCTGTTTAAGGTAGATTTTTTGAGACAACACCGTCTCAAGGACTACGAGATATTATTATTATTATTATTATTATTATTATTATTATTATTATTATTATTATTATTATTATTATTATTGAGTGAGAGAGTAGTGCATGCCATCAAAGTGACACTGGGGTAAAATATACGAAGCCCATTATACCCATCATGACTACCTGTCTGATAAGGGTACACCAGGCACTTGCATCGCAACCATATGTCCGCGATATATATGATAGCACCTCCAATCAATTAAGATCAGAAGCCATGAGAGCCACTGCCTGGTACTGCATCCGGGCATTATTATTATTATTATTATTATTATTATTGATAAATCGGGTATAGCTGATCATATATGGAAAAATGGAAACCACCCCCTCCTGTGGGATGAAGTTAAAATAATAGAGAGAGAACACCAGTTTAAAATCCGAAAACTAAAAGAAGCAGCACATATGCTAGGACACAACAACCTCCTAATCAGATTGAGTGCAGATATGATCAGGGCGTTTATAAAACAATACATGAAAAATTTCCTGCTAGCATTGGGATTTTAAAAAAAAACAAGAGACAAAAGGTTTTTAGATGGAACTTTTAGAAAGCGTTCACCAGTAGAGAAGTTCAGAAGATCACAACTTCTCGTAAATCAAGGTGAGTGACCTCATCCTTTTCTTTCTCCGACTAGCATAACTACTGTCAGTGAGTGAATGTGCGTGGCCTTAGATCAACTTGGAAGCAAGGCCACTTGCTCAACGATTTCAAGTCGATTGGTTTAGATGTGATCGACATTAGTGAAACAAAAATTTCCGAAAAACACACTTAAACATCCATTTTCGGGGACTACGAGATATTTTCATCTTGTGATTTATCGGGAGCGGGTGACGGTGTAGCAGTACTACTTCGTAGATCCTTAGATTTCTAAGTACGGGCTATCTTCCTGGACCCGGATGGTAGGGTGGTGGTCCTGGACCGAATAGCAGCGAATATAGCGCCTTTAGACTGGTGGCAACTTATGATCCAAAAGGGGCTGGAAGGCCAGATTTCTTCAGGCGTGTAGAAACATTCTTGGGAACGTCTCACACTTTAGTACTAGTGGGAGACTGGAATAATATTTTGGACGCACGGAAGGACTGTGTGTGGATCTTGTACATAGCAGAAGCAGGTGTAAAAGGCTCGAAAACCTGCTCAGAAATTTTCAGTTGTCTGCGAGGTACTGACTGAACTTCGCCGATGTGTCAATGTGGACATGGAGCAACCACAGTGGGTCATCCAGATTGTATCTAGATAGTGTTATTTGTTAGATCAACAGATTTGTCCAGACAGATGGTCGACTAGACAGATCACCAATTCGTGATCTGCATAGTTGATTTAGATTTCATTCATAGACAGGAACCCGGTTAGTGAGAGTTGAAGAGTAAAGTTAGTGAGAAAGACCCCACCTTACCGACACGTAAAAAATACAGGGACCGGATTAGCGAGTTAGTTAAACGAGAGTTGACGGTGGCAATCGTCAACAACCGGTGGTGAATCGCTCTGAAGGGAATGATTAAAGTAGAATCGATAGCGTTTAGCAAAGACATAACAATAGAAAGAAATAGATTAGAGGGAGAACTAGTTAACAGACTAGAAGAGGCTATTAGTAAAGGCATCGCGACCGACATGTTATCAGCGAGAATGGCCATTGGCAACTTCTTTGATGTGAAACACGAAGGGCGCGTTGTCAGAGCTAGGGCCCGTATGCTAAAATATGGACCCGAATAGTGGAGATACGACATGGAACAAAACCACGATCCGGTCTTTGCCGGATCGGGGCGGTTGCGTGCTACTCGGTTCTGAGCAGATGTGTGCGGCTTTCCAGCTACCCTTCGCGCGCCTGTTTGAGGAAGTTGATGGGTTGACGACGGTAACAGAATTTAGTTCGGCTTGCCGTGGATCTCGGCAGTGGACGCGAGGTTCTGCGAAAAGCCTGTAACGGCCTCTGAAGTCGCAACTTGTCCGGTTTGGATGGTCTGCCCAATGAATTCTATGTATTTATGCCAGATTTGTTTGGCGACCCCTTGACAGACGTCTGCCGTAACTGGCAGCAGGATGGGAGAATCCCTAGTGCTGTAAACGGGGATATGGTGACACTGCCGAGGAAAGGCGCTGACAATTGGGACGTACTAGGAATTTTTTGGCCCATAACTCTGCTAAACACAGAGTTTAAGATTTTATCTAAGGTGTTAGCGAAAAGTTTGGAGTTTAGTCGGGCAAACGCAAATGTACGCAATCCCGAATAGGTGTATCCACGACAACCTCCAGCTTATGCCCTACATCATAGAGAAAGCTGGAACTAAAGCTGGCTTTGGTAGATCCTTGATCAATTTGGATCAGTCGAAAGCAATCGATAAGGTCGTCCATCGCTACTTGGAAGCCGTCCTAAAAGAGATTGGTTTCGGACCCGTTTTCAGAGGCTCGATTGCTGTAATGCACAGCGGCATCTGCTCGGTGATCAAAGTAAACGGCTATCAATCGAAACAGTTTCGCATCGTACGCCCGGTCCGTCAGGACTGCCTGCTGTCACCTCTTCTGCACTTGCTGGCTATCGAGTCACTGTTGTGGAAGTTGGAACAGTTGAGAGGCATCCATTTCGAACTGGGACACGGGAGAAAAGTGTCGGCCTACGCGGCCGACATCACTGACATAGTGTCGGACGCCTGCGAAGTGGAGACTTGCGGCTCCATTCTAAAGGAATATGAGTCGTTTGCATGGCGCCAAAATCAACGCCGACAAGTCGGGTGATTTGCGACTGATCATCTGAAAAGGCAGGTTGATGCCGTCGGACGTTGGACTGACTGACCAGTTAAACTGCTTAGGGTCTGGCTCAGTCCTGACCTTTAGGTGAATAAGAACTGGGATGAAGTGACGAACAGGATAGCCAGTTTTACCCAGAAACGAGCAGAGAGGAAGCTGTCCACGAAAGGTCGAACAAAAGTGGTGAATGCCTACATTTCCTCCGTTATCATTTATCGCCTGACCTTCGTACTTTACTACTTGATCAGATCGGAGCGACTCTTGTGTATTTCCAATAGCCAGGCAGCCAGTCTGCTAGCAACACCATCTGCGAGGCGGCTTAGGTATGCCGTGGCTTTTGATGCGCAAAGACGCGCTCAAGTTGCGCCATCTGCTACAATTTCTAGACGGTGAACGTGTGTGGGATCCGTTTGTGATGTACATCTTTCCACGGCTTGTCTCTTGATGGAACTGCAGTCTTGGGCGCCTAGTACCTTGAACGTCGTCTGGCTCCTACTGTCTTCTACCAGCCGGGCAACGGGATCGGTGAAGTTCCGTTTTAGCAATATATAGTGAATTAGTAGCAGGGAAATGTAACAATGTTCTCGGAGACGAAAACGAACTGGGTTGTCTGTTCCAGAGGACTTTCAGGTCGGGGACTACCATGGATAATTTCCAGAAGTCCTTGGCCTGGCAGTACTACCGGTGGGCATTACCAGTTCGAGATAAACTCTAAAGGCGTGGAAGTGCTGTCAGCCGGGCTTGCCTGAGCATTGCTGACTTGTGAGTTTATGTTGAATACCTAATGTCACGTGTAAGACGGATCTGGCTATCGGTTGAGTTCACAGTAAATATCGTCTCACCGCCTTCCTTCGGCCAGAAAAAAGGACAGGAAGTGTTCTCTTGTCTTAGCGAAAGAGGTTGTGTGGTGAACCAGATGGAAAGGGCTGAAAACAGATACTTTCCTCTTTGACCGAGCCCTCATCAACCTTTTCAAGTTTCACATGTAAGTAAGAGTAGAGAGAGAAGTGCTGCCCCCATCACCCATATCCCAGCAATCTTGTTGAATTGTGATAGAAATGGTACGAGTGAACGGGTCTACTCTAAACATGCACCTGTAGACGATGAGGAGAGGGCACTTGCCCTAGTGGGGTTTTGTGGGGTTTCCACGAGCAGCCCTAAGTAATCTCCCTCTTATAGGAAATTATTCTTTGCTAAAATTTATATTTTTGTAATTTTTTTTTACTTTATTAGGGGCCTCTATTTATGTAACCCCATATTGTCTTGTCCTGTCTGTTCCAGAGGGCTTTCAGGTCGGGGACTACCATGGATAATTTCCAGAAGTCCTTGGCCTGGCAGTACTACCGGTGGGCATTACCAGTTCGAGATAAACTCTAAAGGCGTGGAAGTGCTGTCAGCAGGGCTTTTTTTTTTGTGAACTCTTAGTGACAAATAAAGATTATTATTATTATTATTATTATTATTCAGTAGTTTTATTTTTATAACGTGCTTTCACTTCACTACCGAGCGCAGCTCTGTGCGCCTTGGGTATGTGCTGTGGTTTGCTGTGGTGCTCTTATGTTTACTGTATTGAAAGTGTTTTGCGTAGAATGTGTGAAGTACCCAGTAGTGCAATTTTCTGTATGTTATATATATTTGTAAGTCCTGGTGTTTTTGTTATGTATTTGTCTGAATATTTTTTTATTATACCTAAGGCACCTACTATGATAGGAATTGTTTCTGTTTTTAGATTCCACATTCGAGTTATCTCTATTTCCAGGTCTTTGTATTTTGAAAGTTTTTCCATTTCTTTTAGAGAAACGTTGTCATCTGCTGGTATTGAAACATCAATTAGAAGGCATTTTTTTCCTTCATGATCTTTGACAACTATATCTGGTCTATTTGCCTTAATTTCTCTATCTGTGTGTATTGGCATATCCCAGAGTATGGGATATTATTATTATTATTATTATTATTATTATTATTATTGTTGTTGTTGTTGTTGTTGTTGTTGTTGTTGTTGTTGTTGTTGTTGTTGTTGTTGTTATTATTATTATTATTATTATTATTATTATTATTATTATTATTGGTAGTAGTAGTAGTAGTAGTAGCAGCAGCAGCAGCAGCAGCAGCAGCAGCAGCAGTAGTAGTAGTAGTAGTAGTAGTAGTAGTAGTAGTAGTAGTAGTAGTAGTAAGAGAGCATTGCATGCGAACATAGTGACACTGTCATCAGAACATTTGCCGTAGCCCATCTTTTTCACTAAAAGAAAACAATGTACATAACACTTTCAATCAGTTAAGATGAGAAGCTATGGGACCTGTGCCTGGTATTGCATCAGGGCATTAATTGTTATTATTATTATTATTATTATTATTATTATTAGTCAAAACGAAGAGCGCGATTTTAGATGTTTTATTTTTTGAACAACATTTCGACAGAACGTCTGTCTTTCTCAAGTTCAAACCAAAAAGTGATTGAAAATTCAAAATTTCAGAAACCAAACGTAGACTATGAACGTGAGTAATCAGCGTCCATACGTTGATAGAATGACATCATCAGCTTTTGTCAGTTTTTTAATAAGCAGAAAGAAAGAAAGAAAAAGGAAGACGACAGAAAAAAAAAAGAAAAAGAGAGAAAGAAGAATATTCAATCAAACAGTTTTGTATAAATTTGATGATATTCTCCTGTCATCTTATTCATTCCTCCAGGGCGTGATGTCAATAACCCGCAAACATATTTCTCCTCATACATTCTGAGAAGTGAAAGTGGGGTACATTCAGGATATTTTTTGAGAATGTGCACTTTCAAATCTTCTTCAAAATTGCAGCCGCTTGAAACGAAATGTTCAGCAAGTTCTGTTGAACTACTGTTCTTGTGCCTGACGTCGAATCTGTGCCCATTAAACCTTTTGTTTAATTGTTCCGTTGTACAACCAACATAAATCAAGTTATGTTTCGTGCATTCTGCACCGTACACTAAATGGGAATCTTTGCAGGTTCCCCCTTCTGTATAAATCATAACATTTCTATTATGATTTTTGATGGTATTCACTTCACTCATGTTGTTGCACAATGAACAGGGCTTACCTCTCTTGCGGCTGTTCTTTAAGGTACAGCGTGTAGATACTCCAATGTTCGTTTTCTTGGAGTCAGATATAGAGGTCAATAATTCTTTTATGTTCTTATTCCGTCGAAAGGCTACAATGGGCGGCTGAGGAAATGTTTGTTTGAAACTGGGATATTTTTTCACCACATGTTGGTAACTTTCATGCAACACTTTTGAAATGTCCTAAAAGTAATGATGATGATGATGATCGAATCTGGCATAATTGGATTGAAAAGAATCCCAATTGGTATCCAGATAAAATTCGGGAGGGACGTTCACAAGCACTACTAGAATTTCTTGAATCTTGTCAGGCAAGCATTAGAGAAAGCCTTAAAACAACTGGAAAGAAATCCTGGAATAACCTCACAAATTCCCAGCGTTACGCACTCCGACGTCTAGCTAATAACGACTCTATTGTTATTAAGATGGCGGATAAGGGAGGCGCTATCGTCATTATGGACAAAAGTGAGTATATTTCGGCTTGTGAAGAAGTTTTAAATGACAAAACTTCATATGAAGAATTACCTGTCGATCCAAACCCAAATTACAGAGAGGAACTTGACAAAATAATTTTGGAAATGGAGGACACAATTTCGTTAGTAAGGCTGAATCTAGGATTTTAAGGTCTGAAAGAAGAACACCTGTATTTTATGGTCTCCCTAAAATACACAAAAAGTTCGAAAAATTTCCTCCAATGCGCCCAATTTGCAGCGGATATGAATGCTGTACGGCCAAAATTTTGGAATGGCTGGATGGCTTTCTACTCCCCGTCGCAAAAAGATCAAGTTCCTATATTCGGGACACTTTTAATTTTGTATCTAAAATCAATAATTTTTTTAAACGCCGAGGCCGTGTTGAGAACTGCTTTTTGGTAACCATGGATGTTTCTTCCTTATATCCTAATATTGACCACAATGAAGGGGTAGAAGCATGCATGGATGCCTTTGAGAAGCGGTCAAATAAAAGTGTTCCAACAAATTTGCTCTGTAGATTATTGAGGTTTGTGTTAGAAAGTAACACAATGCAGTTTAGACAAAGATTCTACCACCAGACGAAGGGTTGCGCCATGGGTACCCCCATGGCAGTTAATTTCGCTAATGTCTTTATGACAAATTTTGAGACAAAGTTACTGAAGACATTCAAATCCCTTCATGGTCATGAACCAATACTCTGGTTACGGCTCATTGACGACGTATTTTTTGTCTGGGAAGGATCACAGGATAGTTTAATGGACTTCTTGCATTTCTGTGATTGTTTTGCTAGAAACTATGGCTTTAAGTCCAATATAAAATTTACGTCTAGTTTTTCAAAAACTAGCGTTGAATTTTTGGACACGAAAGTCAAGTTTTCTGGAGGCAGAATAATGGCAGAGTTATTTTGCAAGCCAACGTCATCCCACATATATCTCCACCGCCGCTCCGATCATCCACATCATCTTATTCGGTCAAATCCGAAATCCCAATTTTTGAGGATAAAACGGATTTGCACTGACATAGGGGATTACTGGAAACATGCAAATGCTTTTGTATGTCATTATGTTAAACGAGGTTACAGTGAATCACGTTTAAAGGAAATAGCAAGTGAAATAGCTAAGATTAGCAAAGATAGTAAAACCTACATGCCTAATCTTAGCAAACAAAATACAACAGATTACAGAATTCCTTTAGTGATTAACTGGCACCGACGTTTCGCTGGCATTTCAAAAGTGTTGCATGAAAGTTACCAACATGTGGTGAAAAAATATCCCAGTTTCAAACAAACATTTCCTCAGCCGCCCATTGTAGCCTTTCGACGGAATAAGAACATAAAAGAATTATTGACCTCTATATCTGACTCCAAGAAAACGAACATTGGAGTATCTACACGCTGTACCTTAAAGAACAGCCACAAGAGAGGTAAGCCCTGTTCATTGTGCAACAACATGAGTGAAGTGAATACCATCAAAAATCATAATAGAAATGTTATGATTTATACAGAAGGGGGAACCTGCAAAGATTCCCATTTAGTGTACGGTGCAGAATGCACGAAACATAACTTGATTTATGTTGGTTGTACAACGGAACAATTAAACAAAAGGTTTAATGGGCACAGATTCGACGTCAGGCACAAGAACAGTAGTTCAACAGAACTTGCTGAACATTTCGTTTCAAGCGGCTGCAATTTTGAAGAAGATTTGAAAGTGCACATTCTCAAAAAATATCCTGAATGTACCCCACTTTCACTTCTCAGAATGTATGAGGAGAAATATGTTTGCGGGTTATTGACATCACGCCCTGGAGGAATGAATAAGATGACAGGAGAATATCATCAAATTTATACAAAACTGTTTGATTGAATATTCTTCTTTCTCTCTTTTTCTTTTTTTTTCTGTCGTCTTCCTTTTTCTTTCTTTCTTTCTGCTTATTAAAAAACTGACAAAAGCTGATGATGTCATTCTATCAACGTATGGACGCTGATTACTCACGTTCATAGTCTACGTTTGGTTTCTGAAATTTTGAATTTTCAATCACCTTTTGGTTTGAACTTGAGAAAGACAGACGTTCTGTCGAAATGTTGTTCAAAAAATAAAACATCTAAAATCGCGCTCTTCGTTTTGACTATTTACCTTCGTGAAAAGTTACGTCAATCCTTTTTTTTTTTAAATATTATTATTATTATTATTATTATTATTATTATTATTATTATTATTATTATTATTATTATTGGCACTGTCTTCACCTCCTTCATTTTCCATAGCCGGACTATATCGATGCTAAGAGGATTGTATTAATCTATTTTTTCGCCTTCTTTCTTGACTATGAATGGGTTAAAGGGGCACCCAACATCAACTCTATAGCACATGTTGTGCATCTTGTCGACCACCACTAGATACGGTCTGTCATGTTCTAGCACCTGATCTGTTTCGATTGGGAAATCCCAGAGGATTTTGCAAGACTGACGGACCAGTTAAACTGCTCTGGGTCCGGTTCGGTCCCGACATCCAAGTGGATAAAAATTGGGATGAGGTGACGAACAGGGTGGTCTGCCTTACCTAGAAATGTGCAGAAAGGAAGGTACCCCTGAAAGATCGGGCAGAGGTAATGAATGCCTACACCGCCGCTGACATTATTTACCGTCTGACCGTCGTGCCTTGTCCCAGTTACTGTTTGATTAGATTGGAGCGTATCCTGTTTATTTTCTTGTGGAAGGGACGCGTTCCAATGGTCAGACGGTCAATTTGCTGCCAATTCACTCTGCGTGACGAATTAGGCATGTCATGGTTTTTGATGCTCAGAGACGCACGCAGGTTGCACCACCTACAACGATTTCTATAAGATGAACGTGTGGGGGCTCCGTTCCCGCAGCTCGTCTTCGCGACGGAGCTGCAGTTCTGGTTAAAGGATAAGCCGAGACTGGGCGCCTGGCACTTAGAATGTCGTCAGGCACTCAATGTCCTCTACAAGTCGGGCAAGTGGATGTTCTTTTTGAGCTATATACAGAGGATTAATAGCGGGGAAGTACGACGACCTCTTCTGGGAGACCCTTGGCATCGACGAAGATGAACTGGAAAATCTATTCCTGAGGACTTTCCGGTCGGGAACTATTATGTATAATCTTCAGATGTCTTTTGGTTTGGCAGTGCTACCGGAGGCGGGACGCTACCGGTTCGAGATAAACTCTACAGGCCCGGATGCGGTGTCAGACGGGCTTGTCCGAGGTGCTCGCAGAGCGACGAAACCGTTCTGCATGCATTCGTTCAGTGTCCAGGCAGTGCTGACTTGTGGAGTTATGTCGAATAGCTGCTGTCGCATGTGGGACAGATCCGTCTGTCAGCCGAGTCCATAATGGTGATTTCCCCACAGCCCTCCTTTAATCGGGCTGGCAAGGCAGTTTTTCTTTGTCTGGTGGCTATGGCGAAAGAGGTTATCTGGTGGACGAGGCTGAACGGAATGACAACAGAGACATTACTCTTTGGTAAAGCCCTCATCGACTTTTTCAAGTTTCATTTGAAAAGAAAAGTGAGGGTGGAGAGGGAGGTCCTCTCCTTGAGTGAATTTATCAAAGGGTGAGTGAAAGTTGCGAAAATGGCAAGAGTGGATGGTTACATTCTCAGTGTAGACCAGTGAATCGGAAGAAAGGGATTTCGAGAGGGCACTCGTCTTTGGTATTCAGAGTGATCTTCTATGGTGAGTTTGCTCGATTATCCCAACAGGAGGACGCCATCACAATCACTCTTCTTCTTCTTCTTCTTCTTCTTCTTCTTCTTCTCTTTCTTCTTCTTCTTCTTTTTCTTTTTCTTCTTCTTGTCTTTATTCTTTTTCTTCTTCTTCTTTTTCTTCTTGTCTTTCTTCTTTTTCTTCTTCTTCTTCTCTTTCTTCTTTTTCTTCTTTTTCTTCTTTTTCTTCTTCTTCTTCTTCTTCTCCTTCTTCTTCTTCTTCTTCTTCTCTTTCTTCTTCTTCTTCTTCTTCTTCTTCTTCTTCTTCTTTTTCTTCTTCTTCTTTTTCTTCTTTTTCTTCTTATTCTTATTATTTTTCTTCTTCTTCTTCTTCTTCTTCTTCTTCTTCTTCTTCTTCTTCTTCTTCTCATTCTTCTTCTTCTTCTTCTTCTTCTTCTTCTTATTCTTATTATTTTTCTTCTTCTTCTTCTTCTTCTTCTTCTTCTTCTTCTTCTTCTTCTTCTTCTTCTCATTCTTCTTCTTCTTCTTCTTCTTCTTCTTCTTCTTTTTCTTTTTTTATCTTCTTCTTCTTCTTTTTTTATCTTCTTCTTCTTCTTCTTCTTCTCATTCTTCTTATTCTTCTTCTTCTTTTTCCTTTTGTCTTCATTTTCTTTTTTCTTCTTCTTTTCCCGCTTCCTCCTCCATTTTTCTTCTTTTTCTTCTTCTTCTTCTTCTCCTTCTTCTTCTTCTTCTTCTTCTTCTTCTTCTTCTTCTTCTTCTTCTAGTGCCGTATACTATATATATTTTCCTTCTAATGTATACCGAGTATACTGGGTTTTTTTTCATTTCATATGTTAAACCCCCACACTTCATGCTTGTCTTTGTATTGCCCCCCCCTCTCATCCTTCACTCTGGTGGCAAATAAAAGAAATCCTCATTATTATTATTATTATTATTTTATGTTTGACTTTTGTTTTGCATTTGTACAAGTTGGATCCAAGTCTCACCCAGAGACCTCAAGAGACAACAAGTTAGAAGTTCATGTTAGTGTCATGCCTAGGGTACCATATATTTGGATTTGTACAGTTTTGTTCAAGTGAATGTTTAAGAAACCATAAGAAAATTATGTGTTTGCTTTAAAATTTGAGATCACATAGACAGTATTTTACGTAGGATATGGGCAGTTCCCATGAGCACTATCTTTTGAACTTCAGCCATTTTGGGGTTTCCTGGTATCTGAGCTAGGTAGTAATCAGCCCGTTTCGCTGTCATTCCCAGGGCACCTATGACAATAGGTATTGTTTTCGTCTTCAGATTCCACATTTTGCTAATTTCTATTTCAAGATCTTTATATTTGCTCAGTTTTTGGTAGGTCTTGACAGATACGTTTATATCGATTGGGACAGTCATATCAATGAAGAGGCATGATTTTTGTCTGAAGTCTTTCAGTATGATGTCTGGCCTATTTGCGTCTATCTTTCTGTCAGTTTGAATGGTGAAGTTCCAGAGGAGTGCAATGTGATCATTTTCAAGTACTGGGGGTGGTTTGTGTTCCCACCAGTTTTTATCATGGGGCAAGTCCAGGTTTTTGCATATTACCCAGTGAATATATTGTGCAGCTCTATCATGCCTGTTGAGATACTCTGTAGGCGCAAGCAGACTGCACATAGAGACAACATGATCAATGGTCTCATTTTGTTGTTGGCATATACGACATAATGGGGAGCTGCCGTTCTTTAATATGTTGGCCTGGTAGTTCTTTGTAGGTAGGCATTGATCTTGGGCTGCTATGATAAACCCCTCTGTTTCTGATTTCAAGCCAGAAGCCATTAACCATTGGTGGGTAAGGGCTTTGTCAATATCTGCATTATTCGCTCTCTTTGGGTATTTGCCATTGAGAGGTTTTCCATGCCATTTTTCAGTCATAATATCTAAGGCAGCAATTTTTGCACGGGTTTTCAAGCGCTTAGCTTTTTCTGCAGGTGTTTCTAGTTCGTCTAATTCTTGAATTTGTTGCAATTGGAATTCACTTAGATAGTCCTTTGCCTGTTTTGTTACTGAGTAAGATGCTTTCTTGCTTTCATGTTTTAAGACAAGTTTTAGCATCCAGTCCTCAGAGTTTTTCAGATAGGTGTCTAGGCCAATTGTGGCTACCTTCATTGATAATGCCAGCTGTAGAAGTCCTCGGCCTCCCTCTTTTCTTGGCAGATAAAGACGTTCTATATCTGCCTTAGGGTGGTGCATTCTATGCATTGTCAACAGTTTTCGTATTTTTCTGTCAACATTACATATTTCAGTAATTGACCAGTTAACGATATTGAAACTGTAAGTCACGACTGGTATGGCTAGAGCATTGATCGCTTCGATCCTGTTTCTCGCGTTCAGCTCTGTCTTCAGTATTTCTCTCACCCTGCGATAACATTCTCTTCTGATCCTTTCCCTCATCACTGAGTGCTTGATATTGTCCCCTTCAATTACCCCTAGGTATTTGTAGCTCTCCGCTGGTTCTAACTCTTTTATGACATTTTGCTGGTCAAGGTTCACATTAGATGTATTTGTCATTTTTCCTTTGATAAAGGTAGCTTTTGCACATTTATCAAGGCCAAATTGCATCCTGATGTCATCACTGAATTGTTTAACAATCGCTAGTAGGCCTTTGAGTTGTTGGTCATTTTTTGCAAAGAGCTTTAAATCATCCATGTAAATGAGATGATTTATATTTTTATCAAATATTTTATAACCCTACTGTGCATCATTGAGCAAGTAGGTTTGTACAGTATTAGATTTATCTGTAGGGAAATATATGGCATGGTAGAAGGCTGTAAGAACTTCTTTATTATCTTCCCTAGACCATTTTTCATTCTTTTTCTTTTGGTTATTTGATGACGAGCATGGATGGCTATCTGTTGGAATATTCCGGTTGTGGGGTACTTCCAGCTCCTGTGTGTCGGGAAGATTTGAACCAGTAGCAGATTTCTCGTCTCGGATCTGGTTCATTATCCGAGTAATTATTATTATTATTATTATTATTATTATTATTATTATTATTATTATTATTATTATTATTATTATTATTATTATTATTATTATTATTATTATTATTATTATTATTATCGTTATCATTGAAACGTTTTCGGCAGTCTTTGAAGTGCTTAAAACCCTCCTGATAATCTTTGCTCTGTCCCTAAGAGACAAACTTTCTGTAGGCGCTCAACAGGGTACTCTATTTCAATCTCCTTCATCCATTTGTCTATAATTTGGTTTAGTGTTCCCAACACATTACCATAGGCACGGCCTTTACTGTTCGCATTCTCCAAATTCTTCCTATTACAAATTTCAAGGGAATGTATTTTCTTTGTTTTTCTTCCTCTTTTTTATGATAAGTAACTTCAATTTTCTTTATCTATGATTGTTATGCCTGGTCTATTATTTTCTAACTTATTGTCCGTTTGAATTTAAAAGTCGCACAAAATCTTACATTTCTCTGACTCCAGAACTCTTTCGACTCGATGATTGTCCCAGGTGTTTCCAGCTTCAAATCCCCATTTCTGGCACAGTTTCCAGTGCAAAACTTTTAGAACCTGGTCATGCCTTCATTTCTTATATTCTTCCTGTGCCAACTCGTGGCATTCTGCTACAATGTGTTCCACTATCTTGTTCCAAGTTCTACAGTCTCTACATTTTTCTGACACATTCTCTCCATATATACTTTTTCTCAAGTTGTTTGTTTTTATCGCTTGATCTTGGGCTACTACAATTAGGCTCTTTGTTTCTTTTTCTTTTTTTAATTGCCCCTTTTTTTAAACTAGCCCAGGATTTTGTCCCACATACGTCTTCAGTGGCTTTCAAAAATTAGCCATGCAGAGGTTTCTCTTCAATCTGTCTGCCGTGCTCTCTTTGTATTTCATTCTTGTCCTTTTCTCCTCTTACGCGCTTCATCATCTGCTTTTTATTGTCTTTATTAGTTTGTCTGTGCTGTTCTGTAAATACTCTACTAGACTTTTACTTTCCATCTGTACATATTCTTTTACTGTTGTTAAGTCTCTTCCACCCCTAGTCTCTCCCCAAGTACAGCCGGTTGATATCAGCTTTCGGATAGTGGGCTTAATACGTCGTCATCAACTTCCTAGTTTTTCTGTTAAGTTTCTTTATTTCGTTTTTGGTCCAGTCTATTCCAGTCTGAAGAACTGAAGCAGCGCATACATTCAGAAAAGGCAAAGCTAACTAGATTTGAACAAACTAGGATTAAGCAATACCAGTAAAATGAATTGTTTAAAACCGACCCAAAAAGATTTTATCAAGAGATTAATGACGATAAAAGACGTGAAAGATTAGTCCCTGATGCTGATGAAAGTCGACTGTTTTGGGAATAAAATATGGAATAAGCAAGAACAACATAATACTGCAGCTTCTTATCCCCAGCTTTTTAACCACTTCACAGAAGACAGTATCAGAAATATGAGTAAACAGATAAGCAATTGGAAAGCAACAGGACCTGATGGTGTGCAGGGATTTTGGATTAAAAAAGTTGAGCAGTTGCCATAAATTGATCGCAGAACAATTTAAAGCATTAATCAATCGAGAAAATGAAATCCCGGGCAGGCTGACAAAAGGACGAACAATGTGGTGTCTGAAGGATGCATCAAAGGGAAATGCTGCTGACAATTACAGACCAATATCCTGCTTCCCGTTAATATGGAAGTTACTGTCAGGAGGAATTGCAGAAGAACTGTATAAATTTCTTGATGAGAACGATATATTACCATTGGAACCAAAAGGTTGTAGAAGGAGATGCAGACGTATCAAAGATCAACTATTGGTAGACTAAATGGTAATTCAAGATTGTAAACGAAGGAGAACGAACTTAGGAATGGCCTGGATTTATTATCGCAAAGCTTATGATGATTCCACATTCGTGGATCATCGAGTGCTTAGAGTTGTTTGGAATTCCGAGGAATGTAACGTATTTCCTGAAGGAAAATATGGTGGGATGGAAAATTAAACTGACATCTTACGGAAAAGGCTTGGGCACCGTGGGTATGTATCAGAAAAAGAATTTTCCAGGGTGACAGCCTATCTCCGTTGCTTTTTGTTCTCTGCATGATACCCTGACCTTGGCACTCTAGAAAATGTACCTGGGGTACCAACGAAAGGGAAAATCCCAAATAATCAACCATTTCCTCTTCATGAATGATTTGAAACTTTATGGCAAAGATGAGATACAAGTGAGTTCCTCAGTGAACACGGTCCATCATTTTAGTACTGATATTAAAATGGAATTTGGACTCAAGAAGTGTGGAATATCTACCAAAATAGAGGCAAGGTGCAGTTCCTAGCAGGAATAGAATTACCGAATAGAGACTTGATTAAACAAATTGAAACAGACGGATACAAATACCCTGGTGTACTAGAGTTCAACAAGATAATGGAAAAGGAAATGAAAGAGCAACTGAGGATGGAGTATTTCCGAAGACTGAGGTTGGTGTTGAGAGAAATGAAGAAAATGGATACCAAAACCAGAAAAATGTTAACAGTACACGGATCCTTCCACCCTAGGAGTGACACCGATAGGCTGTACTTATCCAGAAGAAAGGGTGGGAGAGGTTTTATCAGTTTCCAGGACTGTATCAAAGCAGAGGAAAACAGCCTAAGGTGGTATATGAAAAAAATGCCGCGGAGCCACTGTTGAAACACCGAAAGAAGGCCGGCGTCATCAAAACTGAAAATTTTGTAACTAAAGAAAAATTTAAATAAGAAATGAACAAAAAAAAAAGAAAAAACATGGAAGTAAAAAAAAATGTACGGTCAGTTTCCTGTCCATCTTCTTTAGGTCCTCCTCCTCCTCTATCCCTATTAATACTGTTTTCTGGAGCTGTACTAAACTGGGTTTAATGTCTATTTCCTCTATCCATTTGTTCAAATCTTTAGGGATCGTTCCCAATGCACCTGTAGCGGTAGCTAGATAGTTGAATGAGCTCCCTTGCAAGAAAGATTATAGAGTAACCTCCCTTTCTGAGTTTCTCGAAGAATCTGTGTCATAAGACGGGATTCTTAATTATTCAAGAAGCTCTTGGATGTTCCTAGAATGTCTAGTGTTCCATTAATAAAAACAGCTTGCTAACCGATTAGACTCTGAGCCATTCACGTCATTGCGATGTCCGTCTATTTCTCTACGCCACATGACTGAACGCCACCACTTAGTTGTTATTTCTATTATATTTCCTATCTCTGAAATTTCATAATCGAAACGTAGATTCTACGTTTTGATTATGTATCATCATCGACCACTAAATAAAATATATTTTTATGTAATAAATATATAGTCCTTGAATGTATTCCTCATATCAATATGAACTCTTGTAATAATATACACGCAGCCACATCAACACCTGGTACTGACTATATATAACCACAAAACACCTCTAAATACTGGGATACATTTTACCTACACTTTCCATAGCCTCTGTAAGTCAATGAATAGGTCCTGGTGCTTTGCTATTATCTTGGCACTTTCTAATCTCTTTATCTACAACTACTAAATCAAGCCTTCAAGTTTCTTTTAGTCTCGCAGTCTGAGTCCCACAACATCTTATATTTCTTACTTTCTAATGCTTTACTCTGTTCATGTTCATACCATTTATCAGTATGTTCAAATCCTAGCTTTCTACATAACTCCCAGTGGATTACTCTCCCTAGGTTGTCATGTCTTTTCTTGTATTCTTTCTGTGCCAGCATGCAACATTCACTTTCTATATGAGTAACGTTTTCCTCTTTTGATTTCCATAACCTACATTGAGAATCTACTTTGTTTTTGTCTATCTTGGCTTTTATCCAATTAGTCCTAAATGATTGATTTTGTGCAGCTACTAACAAACTTTCTGTCTCCCTCTTCAGCCTTCCATTCTGCTACCATAACCATGTCTCACTACTACTATTTGCTGCAAATGTCTTTGGTTTCCCTATATCTTGCTGTCACTCTAGCAGCTTTCAATAAACTTTCTTCACTATTACCTACATAGGAGTCTATATCTAATGTGGTCTTCTACTGATATTAACCCTCTTCCTCCTTCCTTTCTTGCTACTCCTACTCTTGGGTGGAGTCCTCCATCCATATCAAATTCCTTCCTAGTTCTTCTAACTAGCTTTGCTAATTCAGTTTTTGTCCAATCTACAAAAGCTGCTGAGTATCTAAGTAATGATACTTCCCAAGTATTTACAGCCTTCACTAGATTCGGACCTTTTAGCTTTGACTTAATTAGCTTCCTCGCCCTTCTAATTCATTCCTTCTCAATTTTCCTTTTCATTTCTGTAGTTAGTACTCTGTCAGATTCTAATACTCTTATACACTTATAACTCTCTCCTCCTTTCAATGATTTAATGTCTGACCATCTGGTAACTGGGTGCCTTCACTGTTGACTACCTGTCCCCTTCTCATCACTAATATTGCACATTTATCTATGCCAAATTCTATGCTTATATCTTTGATGAAGAGTCTTACAGTTTATATCAAGGAATCTATCTCTTTTTCATTCTTACCAAAAAGCTTCAGATCATCCATGTAGAGCAAATGGTTGATCCTTCCCTTACTATTTCTGAACTGATACCCTACCTTTGCCTTCCTCAACACTTAAACTGAGGGGATCAAACATAAGACAAATATTAAAGGGGACAACAAGTCCCCTTGGAAAATTTCTCTTTTTATATTAACTTTCCCTAAGAATGTGTCACCAGAGTAGAGATTTACTTTCCGTTTCTTCATGCTAAAGCTAATTAATTCTCTTATGTTGTCTGCTATACTGAATATACTCAGACATTTACTTATCCAAAAGTGTGGGATCATGTCATAGGCTTTCCTATAATCTGTCCATGATATTGATAGATTTTTATTTCTAGCTTTTACTACATGTAGAACTGTTTTATCTATATATAATAAATAATGCGTTCCTCATTATTATTATTATTATTATTGTTCAGTAGTTTTATTTTTATAACGTGCTTTCACTTCACTCCCGAGCGCAGCTCTGTGTGCCTTGGGTATGTGCTGTGGTTTGCTGTGGTGCTCTTATGTTTACTGTATTGAAAGTGTTTTGCGTAGGATGTGTGCAGTGCCCAGTAGTGCTATTTTCTGTATGTTATATATATTTGTAAGTCCTGGTGTTTTTGTTATGTATTTGTCTGAATATTTTTTTATTATACCTAAGGCACCTGCTATGATAGGAATTGTTTCTGTTTTTAGATTCCACATTCGAGTTATCTCTATTTCCAGGGCTTTGTATTTTGAAAGTTTTTCCATTTCTTTTAGGGAAACGTTGTCATCTGCTGGTATTGATACATCAATTAGAAAGCATTTTTTTCTTCATGATCTTTGACAACTATATCTGGTCTATTTGCCTTAATTTCTCTATGTGTTGTTTTTATTATTATTATTATTATTATTATTATTATTATTATTATTATTATTATTATTATTATTATTATTATTATTATTATTATTATTATTATTCCTTCGTAACACAGTGTAGGTAAAAATGCACCGGAGTCTTTAGTCATCTGTTAAGTTACAACAAGGACTTCAGACAGATAATAGTTTCCTTAAGATGTGCGCTGTGCCCAATAAGACTGCTTTTTGCAAGACATCGATCTTGCATGGGATTTCCAGATGCCTTAAGAAGTTTTGAAGTTTCAATGGGATTAAGCCCAATGCTCCGATCACCACTGGTATCACTTTTACACTACTCTCTCGCATTCCATGCAGTCTTACCATTTCCACTTTCTATTCTGAGTACTTCGTGATTTTTTTTCAACCTCTTTACTCACAACATTCATGTCATTTGGTGTGGCTGCATCACTGATCTGACAGTATTTGTCTCTCTTATTCAATATGACAATATCCGGCCGACGGTGTTCGATTACAGGATCCGTCTGAAAATCATAGTCCAAGAGTATCGTTACTTTTCCATCCTCCTGCATATCTTTATTTGGTCCATGCTCATGCCAGTTCTCTGTTACTTCATTTTGGTATTTACGACATAAGAGCCAACGAAGATACACACGCACACTTTATCATGGCGGCACTTGTATTCTTTTTGTGCAAGGCTCCCACATCCACTTACCAAGTGGATCACATTTTCCACACTCTTTCCAACAGAGTCTTCATTTCTGGGTGTCAGAAGTTGTATAGATATTATACTTCACTGAATTGGTAGCGAGAGCCTGGTCTTATGCAGCAATGATCAGGCTCTCAGTGGTACGCTTCAATTCACCTCGCTCCAGCCATGCCCACGATGCTGTATTAACCTTAACGTCTTCTGTATTCCGCTCAAACTGTCCATGCATTCTCATTTCAAGATCTTTTCTCTTCTCCTCACCTCTTTGGCTAAACTCTTCCTTGCCCATCATTTCATCTGCATTTACACCCATATATTTCGCGGCGTATTGCAGCAGGTTTTCATCACTATTTATCAAATACTCGGCATTATAATAATATCATTATTGTTGTTGTTGTTGTTTTATCATTATTATTTATTTACTTTTAATTTGCATATTTGTTGCAATCACTTGCCGAGACACACCAAGCTGCCTAGGGCAAGTAAAGGAAAAGAGACATGGTTCTCCTGGAATGTTGTCTAGATGTTCCTGATGTTTCTTTTTTTTATCATACCTAGGGTACCCACAAAAACAGGAACAGTTCTCGTTTTAAGATGCCACATCTTTTGTATTTCAATTTTCAGGTCCTTATATTTACTACCTTTACAGATATATTTTTATCAGTAGGAACATTAGCCTACACGTATTTTCTTCCCTGTCTTTAATGATTATGTCTGGTCGATTAGCCTGGATCGTTCTGTCAGTGTTGACTGGAAAATCCCCAGAGGATGGTGACATTTTTACCTTCAATGAGTGTTGATTTTGTAGTGTTTACATATTTTCCAGTGTAAATACTATCCTACCCTATCGTGAAGATTTTTATATTCCTTTGGTGTAATCAGAGGATATACCGAGACGTGATGGTCTATTGTTTCGTCAAATGTGTAGAAAAATCTACATTTAGGGCTAGTACTGTTTTGAAGAACATTAGCCTGGTAGTTTTTTGTGAGCCAGCTTTGATCTTGTTCTTCCAATATGAAGATGTCACTCTCTGCTTTCAGTCTTGAACTTCTCAGCCACTGATGGGTTGTTACATGGTCTACATCAGCATATACTGGCTCCACCGCCCCTCAATTTGTTTCCGCCCGTCCTTTTTTGCAGTCTGTTTTGCTTATTTGGCGACAGTGGTTTCAGGTTCTTCATCTAATTCAGGATTAAAGCCAAGTTCCATTGCGAATTTGCAAGCTTCTTTGACATTGGAATGTGATGTTTTGCTGCTTTTGTGTTTGCTCACAAGCTGTAGAATCCAGTCCTCTGTACTAGGTAAGTACCTGTCCATTGCTATTGTGGAGGTCTTGTAGCACAGTTTTACCTGCATAATTCCACTTCTCCCATTATTTCTAGATGGGTACAGACGATCAACGTCTGCTTAGATGTTAGTAGTTGTTTGTCTTCCTGTCCAGGCGTTGGAGTTCCGTCGGATTCCAGTTAATGATGTTAAAACTGTACAAGACTACTGGATGTGCCAGGTTGTTATTGGCTTCGGTGCGATGTCTTCAGTACAAGTCTTATTCTCCTATAATACTCCTTTCTTATTTTTTCCTTCATAGTAGGGTGATGTGTACCATCTTCGTTTATTCCTAAGTATTTAAAACATTCTTGTGGGTCAAGTTCCTTGATGGTAGTGTTGATATCTAATTTAATGGAAGCTGCTTGTTTGAGCTTGCCTCTTACAAAAGTTGCTTTAGCACACTTATCGAGACCAAAATCCATTCCGATGTCCTTGCTGAATTCTTTGACAGTTGTTAGCAGCCCTACAAGCTCTTCGTCATTTCTAGCAAACAGCTTCAGATCGTCCATATAAATCAGATGGTTTACTATATTATTATACATTTTGTGCCTATACATGTTGCTATTCAGTTCGTTTGAAAGTGGGATCAGTGCCATGCAAAAGAATAATGAAGTGAGGGAGTCACCTTGGAAGATGCCTCGTTTGATGCTGGTGTTGTTAGTTTGGCTCATCCCACAACTATGATCTAGAAGGAGACGTGTGTTGCACTTGACTGTGCTGCTTTGTCTAAATTTGGAGGCGACAGGAAAAATCTAGTATTATTATAATTGTTATTATTGTTATCATTGTCTTTTTTCAATTTGGTTTACATTTCCTGTCGAGTGTTTTCCAAACACCTAGGACAATGAAATTCACTTTATACACTGGTAGGCCATTAAAATACACATACCAGATTGGTCATTTACAAAATCATGTGATAAAAAAGAGGCAAAAAAGACAGAGTAAAAGGAAAGAAGAAAAAAAGAAAAAAATTAAAAAGGAAAACAAAGAAAATAAAAGGAAAAAGGAAAGAAAATTTACTTCTACAATGCCCTTCTGAATACGTGTGACGTAGCAGTTAAGACAATCTTTTGCACTTCCTGCAGAGATGGAAAGCCAGGAATCATCCTCAAATAACCTTCAGTTCCTTTTTTTATCCTTCCAAATGTTCCTACAAATACTGGTATCATAAACGTCTTGGAATGCCACATTTTTTTATTTCAATTGGCAAAATCTTTATATTTTCTGAGCTTGACAAATTCTTTTGCCGAGATATTATAACTTTATTGTTTTGGTCTTTCACAATAACATCTGGTTTATTAGCTTTGATGGTCTGGTCAGTATTTACTGGAAAGTCCCAAAGAATCATTACATAGAGTGGTGTTTGGACCATTTATCAGCAGTTTTAATTTTATAATGCTGACATATCAACCAGTGTAGATATTGGCCAACTCTGTCATGTTTTGATTTATACTCTGTGGGTGCTAAAACCTTACATCCAGAGAATAGGTGGTCCACTGTTTCGATCCCATCGTTGCAGTATCGGCAATGGCTTGGTAGTTCCGGGTCAATTAGCTCTGATTTTGAGCAGTCACAATAAAGCCTTCTCTGCCTTTAGCCCTGATCTCCGTAGCCACCGACCGGGGTGCTTCTGGTCTACGTCAGCTTGTTTGCTACGGACCACATATTTGCCATTCGGAGGCTTTTGTTCCCACCCATCAGCCAATTGTTCAAATACATTTTGCTTTGCTATTGATTTCTTTACAACAGCTGCCACACTTCCATCACAGTAACCAGTGGAAGTTTTGGGCTGCTTTGTCGAGTCTGCGCTTGTACTCTTCCGGCGCAAAACTGCGCAGGAAGTTGGCAGCATCGCTAGAATGCTGGGCAGAATGCTAAGCGGCATTTTGTCAGCCTTTACGTTCTGAGTTCAAATTCCGCCGAGGTCAACTTAGCCTTTCATCCTTTTTGTGGTTAATGAAATAAGTACCAGTTCAGCACTGAGGTCAATGTAACTGACTTACCCACTCCCCTGAAATTGCTGGCCTCGTGTTAAATTTTGAAGCCAATTATTATTATTATTATTATTATTATTATTATTATTATTATTATTATTATTATTATTATCATTATTATTATTATTATTATTTTATTATTATTATTTTCTTTAGCATCTTCTTTCAATCCTGTTTCCATTTCTTGCTGAGTGTCTTCTTGATACCTAGGGCAGAGAAATGCATTGTATACATTGATAGGCCATGAAAATAAACACACCAGATTGTTCATTTACATAGTCATGTGATAGAGAAAAAGGGGAAGACAGAGAGAGAAAGGAAAAATAAAAAATAAAAAAGTATATTATTATTGTTGTTGTTGTTGTTGTTGTTATTAATATTATTATTATTATTATTAATATTATTATTATTATTATTATTATTATTATTATTATTATTATTATTATTATTATTGTAGCCATCATCGTCGTCATCATCATCATCATCACCATCATCATCATCTTCGAAAATGTTGTTAACCTACTTCTCCCAAAATGCTAATGTCCTTTACCAATAAAAAGCCATACAAAATATGTTGATTAATTCAGTGCACATATTGTATACTTTGTTTAGCAGGTTGTCAAGGACGAAGTAAGCTTTTATTTACAAATTTGTTAGTGATAGAAACAGTATTGGTTCAAAATAGCATTGTGCGTATCTTCCTGAATGTTGATATACTATAGAAATCTAAACAGCTGCAGCATTTGTCTCAAAACAACATCTCGTGTGGATGTATAATGTTAAGAAGCACAGAAGCATATCAATAGGAGACAAAAATATTTAATGATGATGGTGACATTACTAGATCGGGGATTTCTGCTTCTATGAGCATTATCATCAGCCTGTATTCACTTATCAACCGCATGCTTAGACAAATGTAACCTCTTTTGATATAGAAAAGCAGTGAATAACAAATCACCGTTGTCACAAATAGCCAGCAAGCTCAGAAAATATTTGTTACTAGTGACAGATTCGGTATTAGTTCAATCGTTTAGCATTCAGATTTCTCTGTCACATATAATGTTTATTTATTCATATTGTTTTGAATTAATCATGCATTCTCTCATAGCTTCTATGATAGGATTATTTATTCTTAGAATGATACTGTAGAGTAGGTGTGAGAGGCTAGATTTGGCCAATTTCAACATAAAACAGGTTGAATATTGATATCAGATATAGTCAGTTTAAATGCTAAAAACAACTGCCATTGTAGGATAAATATGAGAGGCTAGATCTGACCAGTTTCAACATAAAATAGATAGAATATCTGGACTGGATATAGCCAATTCAAATGCTAAAAACAACTGACATTGTATGGTTGGTATGAGAGGCTAGATCTGGTCAGTTTGAATATAAAACTGGAAACTGTAAAATGATCTTTCGCTGCTATTTGTCATGGAGAAGTATTCTCATTGGAGACAAAAAGTGTAAAAGCACCATGGTTAATTCAGTGCATCCCTTGTTGGACTGGTGGGTTTTGAAGTGTTAATCTTTCTCATCAGCATCAAATACTAAAGAGAGGCAGTTCTAAACTAAGTGACTAGGTTTGTCTGGTAGTGATGACAGATAATCACTTCAAAATGCATGAATCCATCAATCCACAAGAAAGTGTTCAGATCTGACTGTGTACAGCGAGAATATCTCTCGCTGACAGATTGCAGTGAAAGGTCTTCTTACTGGTCCAAATATCCTTCAAACATATTTGAACTGGTATCACGTTTATTTGTCTCTCAGTCAGTGCTTAGTACTTCTGATCAGGAATAAAACAGGTAGAAAATATGGGCCTGATGTGACCAGTTTAAATGCTAAAAGGTTAAAGAAAATACGTAAGAAGCGATTTCGCAAAGAAACGATAAGTTATCTTTTTAACTAACCACATCGAACGTTGACAGTTATTCATGTAAATATAATTGTCGTGAATAATGTATTGGGGACAAAACCCCCACCACTCCATCTACAATAGACTGCACCCAAATCTGAGTAGATTTAAAAACAAAGAAATTTTTACTATTCATATACATGTGTATCGAAATGCATAGTCGTCATCAAATGCTGTTATCTGTACAGAATATCTAAAGTGCTCGGAACATAGCTTCATCTATTATTCAAACTACGAGAAGCACTGCCATCCGGGCGGTTTTCTCATGATTTACGTAATACATAAACACATGGTTATAGGTGCAGGTATGGCTATGCGCTTGAATAGCTTACTTCCAAAACATGTGGTTTTCAGTTCAGTACCATTGTGCGGAACCTTGGAAAAGTGTCTTTTACTTTAGCACCCGGCCGATAAAAGCCTTGACAGTAGATTTGGTTTGAAACTGAAAGAAGCCCATTTTATACATATATCCATCCATCCATCGTCCTGGAGTCTTAAGATGCCGGTGAGTTCCGGTGCTTGGCGCAGTCGAAGCGTCGGCAAGGAATGTTTGCTGAGACCCGTTTTGGTAGGCTGCGGATCTTGATGTCAAGGGGAGAAATAAGAAGGCTGTGATCCGTCCAGCAGTCATCTGCCCCAGGCATGGAGCGGGTGATGCGTACATTCTCGTCTGTCCCTGGATCTTGTCAGAACGTAGTCGAGGATGTGCCAGTGTTTAGACCGTGGGTGTTTCCAGGTTGTTTTTTTTTTGTTTTATTTTTTTGTCGTGTAGGGAGACGAAATGGGGTGTTGGTGATGACGAGTTCGTGCTTGGCGCAAAAGCCTAGGAGGAGCTGGCCATTGGCATCGCATTAACCAACGCCGTGATGGTCAAGAATGTCATTCCACAGACAATGGTCACTGCCAACTCTGCCGTTAAAGTGCCCCAACACGACGGGTTTGTCATGCGCGGGGATTGTCTGGATGGTGCGTCCAGCAGGTTGTAGAACGAAATCTTGACGTCGTCTTCAGATGTGAGGGTAGGGGCATACACAGTGATTAGCGTAAGAAATCTGTCCCGAATAAATGGGATCCGAACAGTCATCAGGCGCTGACTGACAGTAGTTGGGACGAGTCTATGTTGGCTCACGATTTGCGTTTTGTTGGCAAGGCCAACTCCATGGGTGCGTGGTTCATTAGGATTCTTTCCCTTCCAAAAGATGGTGTATTTGGAGCCAGATCTTTGATGCTGCCTTCGCTGGGAAGCTTAGTCTCGCTCAAGGCTGCCACGTCGATGTTGAAGCGGGAACGTTCCTTGCAGACGTCGCTCTGGTCGATTAATGTCACTCTTGTCCTGGAGAGTGCGGATGTTCCATTCCCCGAAGGTGAGAGGTTGTGAAACAGAGAATTTAGTAGAGTTCCGACTGCTAAGTAGTAGGACTACCAGCAGCGACATGCTAGCCGGATCGAGTTGCCGTGTCCGATGTTTACCCCACCTTTTCTAGGGGCTTCCTCTTGAAGGGTGGGCTGCGGTAGTCCTAAAGAGGCCAGCCCAGACACGAGTCTAGCTGCCGAACTTCAATGTCACGGCTATTCATTGGAGAGAAACCATCTGAGATTCACCGCGAATGTGTGGTCACGGACTAGAGGCTTCCAGCTTTTCAGACCTTTCTCTGGTGCCCACGATAACATCGACATTGGGATTTTTGAGTCAGATAAGAAAGACGAAGCCATTCACTGATTAAATTGTTTGAGGTGATCGTGCTGTGCGACAGCCACGCGTACGCACTTGGCCAGGAACTTCTCCACCGCGGCTCAAGACTTGAGATGTGCAGTCTTGAAGCTAGTTGCAGCGAGTTGCTGGAGTCTATCCGCCTTTGTCACGCCTGCCCACCAGACGTTGCCCTCTTCCGCCGGAGTCAATCCTTGGGGGCTTGAGATGGTCGTCCCTCTCTTCCGATGATCGTCCTTTGTTGTGGTGGAAGAGCTTGTGTGTTCCAATGATTCTGGGGGCGATACTGTCTGGAGTCTTAGACTCCTGGTGGGACCACTCATGGCGGCAAGGTCGAGAATGAGGTCCCAGACTAAACACGAGTAAACACCAACATCAGGACCCCAACGGCGGAGCAAGCGGAGGAGGGCTATATATATATACATACATACATATACATATATAGATACATACACATATATACATATATATATATATATATATATATATATATATATATATATATATATATATATATATATATATATATATATATATATAAAGGGCATTATTACAGAAAAATAATAACGCCACAGGGTGGACTTCTCAAGATAACCACATTTAGTACCTAATGCGAGGAAAAACAACCAACAGAAGACGACCAACTTTCTTTTAAAAGTTAAGTTTATTTTTAAAAGAAAGTTGGTCGTCTTCTGTTGGTTGTTTTTCCTCGCATTAGGTACTAAATGTGGTTATTTTGAGAAGTCCACCCTGTGGCGTTATTATTTTTCTGTAATAATGCCCTTTATATAAATATAAACGAATAATTATATTCTTGGGAATAGAAATTTCCCTTATGAATTTTTTTTACACACTGGCTTCTTGATAAAATTCTTGTAAAAGAGTTTTATCCCTTTTTGAATTTATATATTTTTATATATATATATATATATATATATATATATATATATATATATAAACAATTGCAGCGTGGAAGGTATTTATAAGCCATTTAAGGAACACACAAAAACCGTTAGATTCACTTCAACGTTTTAATTTAATTTGTCCAAATATTTTCGTCGCTTTGAGACCGCGACTTGATCACTGACAAAATTCTGTGCTGCATCACGGAATTTTGTCAGTGATCAAGTCGCGGTCTCAAAGCGACGAAAATATTTGGACAAATTAAATTAAAACGTTGAAGTGAATCTAACGGTTTTTGTGTGTTCCTTAAATGGCTTATAAATACCTTCCACGCTGCAATTGTTTATATATATATATATATATATATATATATATATATATATATATATATATATATATGAGGGTTGGCTGGAAAGTACACAAGGTGACTAAGATACTTTCATGGAATGTCACCAAATGACGTTTATTTTTCAACATAGTCCCCCTTGTAGTTCACACACTTTTTCCATCGGTGTTGCAGTGCTTGCGTCCCTTTGGTGAAGAAGCTTTCATCCTGTTACTCAAAAAAGTCATCAACAATGGATAAGGCATCATTATCACTGCAATACTGCTTCCCAGCCAAGTTTTTTTTTTTTCGTGTCGGGGAACAGATGATAGCCAGAATGGACTAAATCAGGGGAATATGGAAGCTGATCAACCAGTTCAAAGGCACAGTCATGCGCAGCAGCCATTGAAACCAGGTACTTGTGTGATAATGGCTTCTGAGCTATTCTCCTGAAGTCGCGTACGTAGGCTTTAGAGAAACCACTTCAGATACTTTTCCAGAGTTTCCTTGCAAGTGGTAAACTTCCTAAAAGCTAAAAGGAGGCATTCTATACCCTATTCACAAAGACTGAAGCAGAGTAGAGGCTGAAAACTACAGACCGAACTCTATGACTTCACATATCAGTAAAGTCATGGAATGAATCATCAAAAAGAAATTTATAATGTTCCTAGAAAAAAATGGCTTATGGAATAATACACAGCATAGCTTTTGTCCAAGAAGAAGCTGCCTCACACAGCTCCTACAGCACTATGACTGGGTTTTGAAACAGTTATTTCACCATTCGCATGTCAGTGTGATATAGCTTGACTTTGCAAAGGTCTGTTGATAAGGTAGATCATGACATGATATGTCGCAAGCCGCGAGACCTTGGCATAGCTGTTAAACTATGAGTTGTTGCATGACTTCCTTAAAGACAGAAGTGAGGCAGTTGCAGCCAGTGGTGTTCTCTTTCAGAAAGCCCAAATTCTAAGGGGCGTCCACTAGGGAACTGTCTTGAAGTCATTGCAGTTTATAATAGTCCTCTTATACATGTCCATGGTCACTCACTTAGCCACTGTCACTAGTTACGTCGAGGATATAAAATTATCACTGGTAATATAGAATGCTGAATGCGATATACAAGTGGACTGAAGTAAACAGCATGCAGGTTAATGCTGGAAAATTTCAAGCTCACAAATGCACCACAGCCTGCATATACAGGACCCGAAAGCACTACAATTCCAGAGTTTTAGGCAGTGAGAGACTTGGGGATCAGTATGTACAATGATGTATCATTTCAAATGCACATTACCAAGATGGCAGCAAGGTGCGGGCAACTGGCAGGATGGATACTGAGGTCCTTCAAAACAAGAGACCAAGAAAAGTTATGTTGACTCTGTAGAGGACCTTTGTTCTCAGCCGCCTGGACTGAGCTATGGTCACCACATAGTGACAAACCAACAGCAGAGATTGAAGTGGTCCAGCACCACTACACTAAAACAGTGCAGTGGATGAGCTACAGGGATAGGCTGAGAAAACTACAGCTTTACTCCCTGGAGTGAAGGCATGAGAGATATGCAATAATATACGTATGGAAAATCCTAGAAAGGCTAGTACTTAACTTTGGCATTGAGTGTTATACAAATGCCAGAACTGGACACCATTGTATTGTACCAAAGGTACCATCCATTCCAACGAAATTCAGGACTAGATATTGCAATAGTCTAGGGTCCAAAGGCCCACAGCTCTTCAATGCCCTGCCACAAAAATTAAGAAATTTGCATAAGGTGGAAGTAGATGTCTTCAAAAAGGAACTAGACATCCTCCTCTTCACAATGCCGGATGAACCAATGGTTTGACATGAAGTACATGAGAGCATGACATGAGAGCATGACATGAGAGCATGACATGAGAGCATGACATGAGAGCAGCTGTGTCAAACTCCCTCATACATCAAATGGCCCAACAAGGGCAAAAGCACATACAGGAGTGGTGATGTGACCCCAATCACCCTGAAAAAATTATCAGCCAAAGAAGAATCATATATAAAAGTGAAAAAATTACGGTGGTGCTCCAGCATGACCGCATGGCTAAAAGGAAGAAAATAATAGAATAAAAGAATACACACACACACACACACACACACACACACACATACACAAGATTAGCAGCCCCTGGGAACTTCTGTATGTTGATGATCTTGCCTTTATAAGGGATTCTATATCAGAGCTAGAAAAGAAATTCCAGGTGTGGAAGCAAAACCTGGAATCTAAGGGCTTTAAAGTTCATTTACCAAAGACTAAGATTTTAGTAAGCAAGAAAACAGACAGAATCCTACCCGCCACGATTTGTAGGAAAGGTGTAGGTAGGAATTCCATATAGTGTATCCAGTGCAAGTTATGGACACACAAGAGGTGCATTGGAATAATAGGAAGGTTGTCAGAGAAAGTAGTGTTCGTATGTAGAAGATGCACAGGAGCCATAAAAATTACAGATATTCGGCAAATTTTCTTTAATTCCTCCAGAGACTCTTTAGAGGTAGGAGACAATTTCTGTTACTTGGACCAAATTAGTAGTGGGGGGGGATGTATGGAGGGTGTGATAGCTAGAAAAAAATAGAAAGATGAAAATTTTGAAAGCTTTTACGTCTGTTGGCAACCAAAGGTCTCTCTCTCTATCTTTTTCTCTCTCTCTCTCTCTTTCTCTCTCTCTTTCTCTCACTCTCTCTCTAAGAGGAAGGTTATATGACGCATGTATATTAACAGTGATGCTACACGGTAGTGAGACATGGGCCCTGAATGCAGAAGACATGCAAAGGCTAGAGAGGAATGAAAACTAGTATGCTCCACTGCATGTGCAATGTAAGTGTACATGCGCGACAGAGTGCTAGCATGGTGAGCAAAAAGTTAGGCATAAGAGGAATTAGATGCAGTATGCAAGAGAGGTTTTGTCATGTGATGCGAATGGATGACAACTGCTCTATAAAGAAGTACCATTCAAAGAGGATGAAACTTGTGGAAGAGTGAGACGAAAGAAGACGAAGTACTGAGGAAGAACCTCAGGGCACTTAACCTTGTGGAAGAGATGACAAATGACCGAGATATTTGCACCTTGCTGTCCTCAAATAAACCCGTCCTCTACAGCAAAAGTGTTAATGCCGCTCCTCTTGAGAAAGAGAATTGGCCTTCAAGACCCTTGTGTCGGTGCCATGTAAAAATCGTTTGTGCCGCTCCCACGTTAAAGCGCACGTCCCACTACCACGATAAAAGCACCCACCACACACTGTATAGTGGTTCGCATTAGGAAGGGCATCCAGCCATAGAAACCATGCCAAAACAGAATGGAACCTAGTGCAGCTCTCCTGCTTGCCAGCTCTGGTCAAACCATCCAACCCATGCCAGCATGGAAAACGGACGTTACAGGATGATGGTGGTAATGTCGTTTTTGTTGTTGTTGATGTTGTTGTTGTTGTTGTTCTTCTTCTTCTTCTTATTATTATTATTATTATTATTATTATTATTATTATTATTATTATTATTCTCCTCCTCCTCCTTCTCCTCCTCCTTCTCCTCCTCCTTCTTCTTCTTCTCCTCCTTTAGTAGTCTTATTTTTAGTGCTTTCACTTCACTACCGAGCGCAGCTCTGTGTGCCTTGGGTATGTGCTGTGGTTTGCTGTGATGCTCCTATGATTACTGTATTGAAAGTGCTTTGCGTAGGATGTGTGCAGTGCCCAGTAGTGCAATTTTCTGTATGTTATATATATTTGTAAGTCCTGGTGTTTTTGTTATGTATTTGTCTGAATATTTTTTTATTATACCTAAGGCACCTACTATGATAGGAATTGTTTCTGTTTTTAGATTCCACATTCGAGTTACCTCTATTTTCAGGTTTTTGAATTTTGAGAGTTACTCCGTTTCTTTTAGAGAAACATTGTCATCTGCTGGTATTGATACATCAATTAGAAAGCATTTTTTTCTTCATGATCTTTGACAACGATATCTGGTCTATTTGCCTTAATTTCTCTATCTGTGTGTATTGGCATATCCCAGAGTATGGTTGCTTTCTCGTTTTCTGTGACCTTTTCTGGCGTGTGTTTATACCATCTTTTTTCTGTTGTTATTCCATAGTGTTGGCATAGCTTCCAGTGTATATAGGTCCCAGCTCTGTCGTGTCTGTGAATATATTCCTTCTTAATAATAATAATAATAATAATAATAATAATAATAATAATAATAATAATAATAATAATAATAATAATAATAATAATAATAATAATAATAATGGAGACAGTATAAGCCATATTGTTAGTGATAGAGGCGAGACGGTTAGATATTGTGATCATCCATGAAAATGAAAAAGAAGTAAGATAGTATATGTTGCAATACCAGGCGATTCGAGGGTGAAATGTAAGGAAACAGAAAAGATTGAGAAATACCAGCCACTGCGGGGTGAGATAGGAAAGTTATGGGGTATGAGGAAAGTAATGGTGATACCGGTGGTAATTGGAGCATTAGGAGCAGTTTGCAAGGGCCTTGAAAAACATATTAAGAATATTGGAGCTACTGTCAGGCTCGAAGTGATCCAGAAGACAGCATTTTCGGGTACAGCTCGCATTCTAAGGAGACTATTGTCTCTTTGAGTCACAGGAGAAGGTACTACTTGAAACCTTTGGTAATTTCAAGTAAAGAATAACCAGTAATTAAGAACTAACACCGCAGCATCAGCAGCAGCTAAACCAACAATCGTGAATCTGCCATCATTTGTTGTCTAAAGAAATCAAGAGAGACAATATTAGGGCCCCTCGGTGAAATTATAGTCGTGAACTAAGAAATAATAAGATAAAGATTATAGTAGCAATAGTGAAACTATAATAGTGAACAAGAATTACTCAGACTGATTAACAAGTGGCGTTGTCGAACCGTTGAGACGTCGGCGATTAAACCGGCAACCCCACTAAGCTTACTTGGTGAGGAAGGTGGATTTTCGACACCCTGCAGGATTAAAAACAAAACCAGGCAAAGGGCAGAGGAACTTAAAAGAGTCAATGGCCATTCTGAAAACGGGTAGACAAAACTCGTGATCCTTGGTTGGCAGTCTGTCTAGGAGAAGGAATGCTCTGATTTCAAGTCTGGTGTAGATAGGACTTACAGTGGGCAAGCCCGACTCCTTCGCGAAACCAACAGAAGTTTGGGAACAGGCGAGTATCTGGCGCCTCCAAATAACCGGTGCTCCGAATAGGCTGTACTCGTTAGCCTTGGGTGGTAGGCAGCCTAGGAGAAGGAACACTCCAAGCCCAAAACCAGAGGAGCAAGGACCCTGCCGCCTTGGCGGACTACCTTGATAGAAATGGTGTCTCGACAAAAATACCGGTTTGTAGAAACCTAAAAACACACCTCATTTGTGAGTGAAAATGCCAAGCAAAATAAATGACGATAACGGTGTAAACGGAACTAGAACCAATGGTGAAGGTGCCGCACCTGGCAGAGCCCCCACTGTGCAGCAAGGTGGGCCCGGTCGTAATCTAACAACTGCTAGCCATACTAGAAGACAGTCCTTGTACTGGTCAAATTATGCAACGTGCTCGAAAACGCAAGTGGTCTGTTGATATGAACCAAAAGGCCCAGATTCAGACAATCAGGAAAAGCCTCTGTAGTGGTGAAAATCTCGAGAATAACATAGGTGAAGATCAGTGAATGCGTAGGCAAGGTGAAGTTGTAGTGGAGGAAAGGCCGACCAATCAATATAATGAACAAACCCCTGAATTAAGAGAGGATATGACTGAGGAACAAAGAAACTTCAGGAAAAGACTCGAGGACATAAGAATTACAAGAGCAGAGACCAAGCTGGTGAATCTAAGAAGCTTCAACCGTAACAATGTGAAACGCGCGACCCAAAAAGTTGATGAGATTCTGAAACACATTCTGACAAATAACAGAAACAAGAGACTTGATCAGATCCACTTCAATGTTAGTAGGCGAACTGGTTGGAAAGAAAGAGAGGAAAGTAGACAGACGGAAGGAGACATGGTGGAAACTGAGAAATGAAGGCGATATTCTAACTTCGCGTAAAGATCTGAGCCACATAGAAGAATGGTCAAAAGGGCAATGGAAAAATGGAAACGAAAGTGCAAGGGCATATCTTGACGCGAGGTGCCAAATAGAGAAGAAAGGCTTTCAAACTGTCATCGAAACCCTAAAACAACGTGTACGGGCTAAAACATTAATGATGCAACGTTACACTGATCGCATATCGCAGTTCCAGCAAACCAGAGGCAGTTTCTTAAGGACTTAAGAGGAAATACAGAAGATAATACACCCCCTGAAGCAGAAGAAACCCGCCAATTTTGGAATAACATCTGGGTGCTGAGTGGATTCATTCCGTGAGTTTCGAACTCCATCACCTGGAGCTTCCACGACAGGACCATGTGCGCATAACAACGTAAGTTCTCATTGCCCAGAACTGGAAAGCGGCAGGACCAGACGGAATTCAAGGCTACTGGCTCAAGTGGTTTAAGTCAATACACAAGAGAATTGCGTCGTAATTAGACAATTGCCTACAGAGTGGTGTAGTTCCGGAGTGGATAGTAGAGAGAAGAACAACATTGTTAATGAAAAATCGGTCAAAGGGCAATGAGGTTGGCAATTACCGACCCATTGCTTGTCTTAACCTCCTATGGAAAGTATTAACAGGCATCCTCGCAGGGAAAATATATACGTTGCTTGCTGAAAACAATCTTCTGCCAGTAGAACAAAAGGGATGTCGAAAAGGATACAAAGGCACCAAGGACCACTTTGTGATAGAGACGGGTATAATGAAGAACTATAAACGGTACCAAAAAAATTTATGCATGGCCTGGATAGACTTCAAAAAGGCTTACGACATGTTGCCGCATTCGTGGATTTTGGAAACACTTGACATGTGTAGAATAGTTGAGAACGTGTGTGTACTGATTAAGAACAGCATGCCTAGTTGGAAAACACATCTTTCTTGTAACAACCAGCACTCAGCCGAGGTAACAGTCAAAAGAGGTATCTTCCAAGGAGACTCTTGTTCACCCCTGCTATTTGTTATAGCATTGATCCCACTTTTGTAGCCCTACGTAAAATCAACGTGCACTATGAGCTGAGAATGAACGGACCTCGTCTCAACCACATTCTATTCATGGATGATTTAAAACTTTTTGTAAAAACAGAGCCTGAAATGGAGAGGCTGGTTGAGAATGTGCAAATGTGCAGTAAGGATATAGGGATGGAATTCGGTATCTCGAAGTGTGCGGTGCTTTCTTTGAAGCGGGGAAAAGAATAAATTGTAGGGGCATAGAATTGCCAAACGGAGAGGGAATGGAAGACCCGGATGATGATGAGTACAAGTACCTTGGGACCCTGGAGCTGGACAATATCTTGCATAGAGAAATGAAAGACAAGGTCATCACTGCATATTTTAAGCGCCTCAAACTTCTCTTGAAATCTAAACTCAACTCAAGGAACCTTGTGACTGTCATTAACATATGGGCTGTTGCTGTAGTCCGCTATAGTGCACCCATCGGGAAATGGGGGAGGGACAAACAAGAGTGCCTAATAATTGACGTGGCAGTACCAGGAGATCAACATATCATGAAAGAAAGAGGAAAGTTGATAAATATGGAGACCTGAGAATTGAGATCGCTAAGATGTGGCAGCTATGAGACTCAAACATAAAGGTTATCCCTATTGTCATCAGAACATTGGGTTCAATACTACCCAATCTGAAAAAAAAACATCTGAAAACTTTAGAAATACCCTACAATCTAGGTGTATTGTAAAAGTTGGCACTGGTTGGACCTGCACGCATATTGCGTAAAGTACTGTCTGTCTAAGTTCCTTGTTGTGACTTGACAAACAGTACAAACCTCCGGTAGACACAATATCTCACGATATTGTATACTGTGCGACGTCTATAGTGAGAATAATAACACAACAGATATAACACTGCACACGGTAAATAAATGTAAAATTTATACCCAGAAATAATAGAACAGTACAGCAATCAACACATATAGATAGGAAAATACTGAAGCGCCTAACAACAACAAACAAAATAACACACACCATAAGTGAGCAGCTAAAACGGAGGTCGGAGACGAACCGACTGAAGAAATAACAAAATTAGAAGACCTAAACATCAGACAGTCGATAAATATGGACCAGTGTAAACGTGGCTCCAGGCTACAGAAAAAATAAAGGAGATTCAGCAGACAGGAGATTCAACAGAGCCTCACAGGTAATAATGACAATATCAAAAGATACACTCGATATCAACAAACTAAATGACTTGATCTTCTCAACAGCTGTAGCGATATCCGGGGAAACTGGACTTGACCCTTACCAAGATAAAAAAAATCCCAGCCAAATTTCAAACCCCAAAATGGAAACAGATCATAATAAATAAAATTCAAAAACAAAAGAAAGACTTATCTCTACTTTGTGAACTAGAGAAAGCAGGATCAAATACGAAAAAAAAGGCCCACATAACAAAACAATACAACATGAAAAATAAAGAAGATACCCGGAAGTTAAAGGAAAAAATTAAACAGGGTATAGCAGCAAAACTTGCCGCATAAAACGGTACGAAAAACGGGAACGTTTCTTCCTACAAAATAAAGGATTCAAAATAAACACAAAAACTTTTTGCAGAAAGCTAAACAGAAAAATTATATCAATAGACGCCATGCTAACAACATCAGCGATTCAGTTATAACTGGGAAGCAATATGGAGCAAACCAAAAAGAAAAAAAAAAGAATAATGTCCAGTGGATTAATAGGGAAAAGGAAAGGAAGAATAAAACCACAGATATGGCCTACCATCACAAGCCAAGAGATCATGAACAAACTGAGGAGTACCAGCAATTGAAAAACTCCAGGGATAAACAAAATTCCCAACTTCTGATTTTTAAACACCTCACCAGTTAGCGGCAGCATTCAATTTATTGATGAGTGAGCCAGAATCAACACCCAACTGCACACCGTACACACACAAAATTACAGTCCAATAATATGCCTAACAACATCCTACAAAACCCTAGCATCAGTCATCTAATAACCAGCTCTGTTTTACTAGAACAAAAAGGGTGCCAGAGAGGGATATATGGCTGTAAGGAGCAACTTCTAGTAAACCGAGCCATTAAAGAGGGCTGTAGGAGGAGAAAGACAAACATGAACATGACCTGGATTTATTACCAGAAAGCATTCGACAGTGTTCCACACTCATGGATACTGGAATCTTTCCACACAAATAAGGTATCCCCACCATTACTAAAATATATTAAACATGCAATGACAAACTGGAAAACCAGTATAACATTAAAAATAAATGACTCACAAGTTATTAAAACTTACCCTACACCCATAAAAAGAGGGATTTTCTAGGGAGACTCACTGTCATCCCTGCTTTTCTGCCTTTCCCTGACCCGCTAACAAACTTGTTAAACGAAACCACTATGGGTTACAGGTGCTATGAACAAAAAAATAAACCATCTCTTGTACATGGATGACCTAAAACTTTTCGCTAGAAGCACCATAAAATAGAGAAATCTAATTAAAATTGTCCAGAGCTTCAGCAATGGCACCAGAATGAGCACTGGTCTGGACAAATTTGCCGAAGTCACACTGAGAAGAGGCAAGTTATTCAGCACTGGAGACACTGCACTTAACATAGACACAGAAATTAGAGAATTAGGTCACAATCGCCCATACAAATATCTAGGAATAGAAGAAAAATAAAAGCTAATCGCCTAGACATGATAATCAAGGATTGGAAAAAACACCTGCTTACTGATAGACATTGCAGTCCCTTCTGAGGAAAATATTACCCCACAAAAAGAAGTGAAGAAATTGTCAAAGTACAAAGACCTAGAAATTGAAGTGTTCATGATGTGAGGCATGAAGGTGAAAACAATATCAGTAATAACTGGAGCTTTGAACATGAAAAGAAACATGAACAAAAATGTAGAAGCTACACCTGGAACTTCAATACTATACACTCTCCAAAAAATAGCCCTGCTAGGAACAGACCACATCCTATGCAGGACACTATCAGTTCAATAATACGAGGAGTGTTCATTAAAGATTTTCCTTGACCCACTTTCGGGTATTGTAGGAAATGGAACTTGTACTAGTATAATCATATATGTTTCTACATGTCACATTGTAAATTGCAACTTTCCACTAGTATTCGTTTGTCTTTTATGGCTGTTGAAGTGGAATAATGGAGGCAGTTGAATGCAGATCAGTGATCAGGTTCTTATACTTGAAAGGTCGTACACTAAAAGAGACTTTCGATAAGATGAAAGAAGTTTATGGTGACGATATACCATCATACGACGTAGTCAAGCATGGGCATTTCCAGTTCAATGTGATCGGACATCGCTCCTATTCTTGGACGACCACATTCCGCCATTGATGATATCATCCATAAAGTGGAAGCCGCTATTTTGGAGAATCGCCTCATAACCATTCGGCAACTGGTCCAAGAAGTGAAAATAAGTGTAGGATCCATAGGAAAAAATCATTTATGACAATTCGTACATGTAGAAGTTGTCTGTTTGATGGATTCCCCGGATGCTCACACCTTTTCAAAAGCAGGAACGAGTCAATTGCTCCCAGAAACTTTTGGCAACATGCCAAGAAAACGAGGGGGACTTTTTTGGCAGACTTATCAAAGAAGATGAAACATGGGTCCATCACTTTGGTCCTGAGACTAAAGTCCAGTCAAAGCAATGGAAGTATGATAACTCACCACCTCCAAAGAAAGCTCGTGTACAACCCTCAGCAGGCAAGGTGATCCTCACAGTCTTTTGGGACCAGCGTGGAGTAGTGATAATGGGGCATATTATGCTTCTCTTCTGCAGAAATTGCGAAAAGCCATCAAAACAGAGAGGCGTGGCATGCTGACCAAAGGAGTCCGCCTCCTCCAAGACAATGCCCCAGTTCACAATGCGCATGTTGCCCAGATGAAAGCATACTGCTGTGGCTATGAAATTCTTCCTCATTTCCCTTACTCTCCCGACCTCACACCATTTGATTTCCACCATGAAGTCTTTTTTGAAAGGGAAGCACTTTTCCGATGGTGATGAACTGATTTCAGAGGTAAAACCTTGGCTCCAGACGCAACCTACCGACTTCTACAGACGCGGTCTTCACAACTGCATAAAGCGATGAGAAGTGTGTCGCCAATTGTGGTAATTATGTAGAGAAGGACTAATAATTACACCAAGTTTCGTTTATCCCAGTCCTTGGGAAGTGGGTCAGGGGAAATTTTTAATGAACACTCCTCGTACAACCTAAAATAAAACAATCCACAAACACACGATACTCTCTGAACAGCTAATAACCAATGAAATTAAATACCACCAGCAAGCCGGATTCCCAACGCATTACACACACAACACACAATACAAATATTAATACAACAAAAGATTGCACCACACCTTATGAAACAAAAAAGTAAAGAAATTGATGCAATACAATACCAGGAAGAGTTTTCACACTCCCAGTAACAAAAACTAACACACAATGCTACACACACCCCAGCAACATGGACCTGCAGCAGGTGGTGCAGTAGAAACCATAAACACTAAGGCAGATGAAAATCAAATAGATGAAGAAATTCACGCAGAAATTGACCCAACAGAACTGCATAATCTAAAAAATTAAATCATTATTGAATAGCTGAAAATTAAAACCTGAAAATAATTGGTAAAATCCACCTTGCATTTAAGGATATAATTTCAGCTAATGATATTGATATTACAGATCTCAACCACCTGTATTATGCATCCACGAAAATCTCAACGATTCTATGTGGTGAAAAGTTTAGAAAACGACAACATTCCCACAAGAAGCCTTCTTAGCAACAGCGTATTCAACACCAAATTCAGCAAATTAGGTTTGACATACAATGTTTAACATTTTAGCGTTCAGATTACTTTGTAAAATGTAATGTCTATTTATTGCCTTGTTTTGAATTTATCCTGCATTATCTCGTAATCATACATTTGAGATTTCAATTTTTTATTTTTACAATGACATTGTTAGGTAGGTGTGAAAGACCAAATATGGCCAGTTTAAACATCAAACATGGAGGAAATATGGCCAGTTTAAATGCTAAAGGGTTAAAAATCCCGAAGTTTAACAAGACTATCAAACCAACAAAAACACGAAAATTAAAGAAAATATAATATGAAAACCATATTTGACATCTATACCACCATAGAAACCATCAAGCAAAAGGTGTGTGCTAAAGCTGCTTGCATAGCATGGTATGAAGAGTACATTAGATTCTTCGAGGACAACATGTTAAAAAATAACCCAAAAAATTTTTACAGGAAGATAGGGAAAATACCAGTTACAGTAAAGTCTGCCCCATCAAAAGAAGTTCAGGAATTTTGGAATAAAATTTGGACAAGAAACAATAAATCATATTATCTCTGGCTGCCCAGTCCTGGCTAAGAAGGAATATATTCACAGACACGACAGAGCTGGGACCTATATACACTGGAAGCTATGCCAACACTATGGAATAACAACAGAAAAAAGATGGTATAAACACACGCCAGAAAAGGTCACAGAAAACGAGAAAGCAACCATACTCTGGGATATGCCAATACACACAGATAGAGAAATTAAGGCAAATAGACCAGATATAGTTGTCAAAGATCATGAAGGAAAAAAATGCTTTCTAAATGATGTATCAATACCAGCAGATGACAACGTTTCCCTAAAAGAAATGGAAAAACTTTCAAAATACAAAGACCTGGAAATAGAGGTAACTCGATTGTGGAATCTAAAAACAGAAACAATTCCTATCATAGTAGGTGCCTTAGGTATAATAAAAAAATATTCAGATAAATACATAACAAAAACACCAGGACTTACAAATATATATAACATACAGAAAATTGCACTACTGGGCACTGCACACATCCTACGCAAAACACTTTCAATACAGTAATCATAAGAGCATCACAGCAAACCACAGCACATGCCCAAGGCACACAGAGCTGCGCTCGGTAGTGAAGTGAAAGCACGTTATAAAAATAAAACTACTGAACAATAATAATAATAATAATGATATGATTTATTTGCCACCAGGCTGAAGGTTGAAGGGAGACATTACAAAACAGACATAAATAAATAATTAAATAAATACATAAATAACTAATTGGTAACATCGGGAAATTGGGATATAATAATGTCGATGAAAGGGCAGACAAATATAATTGTTTGCTAGGAAAGTGGTAAAAATTGTTTAGAAACAGTTTAGGCCGAAAATATATTTTGTTATGCATTCACTTCAAAGGAAAAAAAACCATTTGAAATGTGTTTACATAAATTGATCCAAGCATAAATTATGTGTAACAAATGCAGTCATAGAATACAATTCAAATGGATCATAATTATCTCCTCAATTTATATATGCGTATTATATATATATATATATATATATATATATATATATATATATATATATATATATATATATATATATATGTATGTATATATATATATATATATATACCTGATACATATATATATATATATATATATATATATATATATATATATATATACATATATATATATATATACATATATATGTATATATATGTATATATATATTTATATATGTATATATGTGTGTGTGTGTGCGTGTGTGTATGTGTGTGTGTTTTTCTTTATTTTTTATTTGTTTGAGTCATTAGACTGCGACCATGCTGGAGCACAGCATTGACGAATCGGCCCCAGTACTTTTATTCTTTTGTTTATCGACTTTTTGCTGAGCAGTTAAGTTATATGGATGTAAACTCACCTACACCAGTGGTCAAGCGATGGTGGAGGTCAAAACAGACACAAAGACACTCATGCACACACACACACACACACACATATTGAAGGGATAATCCTGACTATCACCTCGCTAGCATATCATGCTGGATTTTGTCTAGCAGGGCGTTCCGAAATCAAAAGAGGTCCGTGAGACTTCGATTGACATTTCAACACGTCTTTCTATACGATTACTGTGTGAATAATTTCTTTTCACTGTTTTTACTTTAAAAGTGAAAGAAAAAGCAAGAAACGGGATAAGAGCTTTGCCATTTAATGCTCTTTCATTTCCTGTGCAATTAATGGAGGTGGTATCTTAGTTGAGTAAGTGGTTTTGCTAGGTTTAGGAGTGAAAAGTTTGATCTGGAAGATCAAGAACATTCTG
The DNA here is from genome assembly GCF_046866305.1 of Octopus bimaculoides. Classification (NCBI taxonomy): domain Eukaryota; kingdom Metazoa; phylum Mollusca; class Cephalopoda; order Octopoda; family Octopodidae; genus Octopus; species Octopus bimaculoides. The sequence continues at coordinate 1,836,001 of NC_142944.1, forward strand.
GCAGGACTACGGTTATTGAGGAGGAGAACCAAATCGAAAAACAATCCAGGTCAGAAGGTACATTTTTAACATACGACTGTTATAAGGTATTTAAAAACACCTAGATTCATGAATCGTTATGACATTTGGGTGCCTCGTTATTTAATGGAAAAATAAATTTAATGGATGCATTTCCACCTGCAATTCTCAACTCAAACAAAACAAAACGATCCATTTAAAAAAAAAAAAAAGAGCAATCACAGATGAAAGAAAAGGGGATTGTTTACAACCATGGGGATCAATGGTAGATCCTGCAGAAAATGAAATGAATGACCAATAATCACTCCAAAAGCCGGTTTGTATTCGAAGATGAAATTCTGTATCTGGTGGGATTGGAAGGATATTGTGTATTACGAGCTCCTTCTGCAATACCAGATGTTGCATTTTTATTGCAAGACTCTTTTCCAAAGATTTTTTTTTTAAATCACTTAGTTACTCTGTTTATCATAACCATAGCAGAATCGTTGCTAACAAATTTAATGGACAAAAACATTTCAGTAAATTAAAATTACGTTCACATTAAAGAGGAGACTTGAATCCCAATGAATAATCCATTCATCCAGCCATCTCTTTTCTCCACCCACTATTCGTGTGAGGAAAATAAAGACTGAAAATTGGTCAGGATCTGGGATGGAACTCCTAATCCGAACAAATTCAAAGATATCCACCTCCCCATGACCGTAGAGGACAGAAGGCTAGAGTACCACACATGTGGTGCAAAAATGCACCTGAAGACTTTTCTGCCCTCAGCAAACCACCAAAACCCACACAGGAACCATCAGCAGTCACAATACCACCAAAAACCCCACCAGGATCAACAACAGCTGCAGCAGCAACAGTAGCAGGAGCTTCGCCACCATCAAACTCACCGGAGTCAACACCAACACATGTAACAACCCCACAAATAGAAAACATGCCTCTCCCCGATTTGGCACCGCGGAATGGAATATAGCAGTGAGGAGTGGAAAACTGTGAATAAAAAAGAAAAGAAAGAAAAAAGTAAACCGGGTTCAGTCCCACTGCGTGGCACCTTGGGCAAGTATCTTCTACTATAGCCTCAGGCCGACCAAAGCGTTGTGAGTGGATTTGGTAGACGGAAAACTGAAAGAAACTTATTGCATGTGTGTGTGTGTGTGTGTGTGTGTGTGTGTGTGTGTGTGTGTGTGTGTGTGTGTGTCTTTGTGTATGTGCTTTTGTGTTTATGTTTGGCCCCCACCCCCGCTTGACAACCGGTGTTGGTGTGTTTATGTCCCCGTACCTAGCGATTCGGTAAAAGACAACACAAAAAAAACACATCACAAGCATAGGTTACACAACACCAATCTCCACAGTACCATCTAATCCACCATCACCATCAAGCATTCCCCTACAACCAGTATCAACATCACAGCAGACAACATCCCAAACACATCCAAACCCTTATCTGCAACAACAACAACAAAAAAGATGCAAAGTTTCACACACAACACAGCAATAAACTTTAGCAACATAATTTTTAATCCACAACAGGAAACAAATTACGTCACAAATAGGAAACAAATAGGAAACAAATTACGTCACACCCAAAATAGAACGAACCACAAACATAGAAATTATTCCCATAGATCAAATTTATGTCTCTTCTTGCAGTCAGCCAGAATAGTCTTATCTATTAGTAATCAATCTTTTGTTCCTCTGCTCTTACATCTACACCTTTTTTGTTCTACTGGCAGTAGGTCGTTCTCATCTAGGTACTTATAGATGCTGTTCGATATGATGGCCGTCATCAGTTTCCACATCAGTGGCAAACAAGATATTGGTCGGAAATTTCCAATTGCGTTCCCTTTACTTGGGTCCTTCTGGCATAGTACTGTTCTTCCTTTAGTCATCCAGTCCGGTACTTGGATGCCACTACTCAGTATTTCGTCCATCTGTCTCGCAATTCTGTGCAGAGCTGTCAAGTTTTTAAGCAAAAAGCCCTGAACTCCATCTGGGCCAGGCGCTTTCCAGGTATTAATTTTCCTGCATTAATCTCTAATCATCTCCTCTATTATTCCAAAATCCTCCTCTTTGAGTTTCTTTAACTATTCTGCTTCAGTTTCGTGTTGTTTCCCGGAATATTTTGCTTTCTTCAGCATCCGGCATGGCTCTTTTTCCCCTTTTTTTCCCCATCCAGTTCCTGTTAGACTCGTTTCTGATTTTGTTCGAAAAATCTGTTTAATCTGCACTGCTCAATCCTCTGTTCATATCTCTTTGGTTTATGTGCTTTAGCTTTCAACCTCTGTTTTAATTCCTCATTCACAATATTGATTCCATTTCTCTTCACCCAATATACTTCCATTCTGGCTCAACATATTCCTCTCGCTGGACTTCATTTCTCTTTTTCCGTTCCAGAATATTAATGTTTTCTGGTCTCGTTAATAGACTGCGTTATTCTCCTTTTTCAGCATGGTTCCTTCAGGTTATGCTGACATTTACCTTTGGCTTTCAAACCTAACTTCCGGGCTATAAAGATCGAGATTGCATTTATCAGATTGTTGGTGTCTGGGATAATGTCAGTTCTGATGTCACCAGTCATATCATTTATCTTTCTGACCCATTCATTCAGTTTCTTTCTGTCTACTTTTTTAGCCTCATGCACGTTTTCTTCCTTTAACTCTACTGCCATAGTTTCACTATCTGCATTCTCTTCCTCATCCTTGCATTCACTGCTGGTCTTGCTATCCCTAAGCACATGCCTCTATTATTATTATTATTATTATTATTATTATTATTATTATTATTATTATTATTATTATTATTATTATTATTATTGTTCAGTAGTTTTATTTTTATAACGTGCTTTCACTTCACTACCGAGCGCAGCCCTGTGCGCCTTGGGTATGTGCTGTGGTTTGCTGTGGTGCTCTTATGTTTACTGTATTGAAAGTGTTTTGCGTAGGATGTGTGCAGTGCCCAGTAGTGCAATTTTCTGTATGTTATATATATTTGTAAGTCCTGGTGTTTTTGTTATGTATTTATCTGAATATTTTTTTATTATACCTAAGGCACCTACTATGATAGGAATTGTTTCTGTTTTTAGATTCCACATTCGAGTTATCTCTATTTCCAGGTCTTTGTATTTTGAAAGTTTTTCCATTTCTTTTAGAGAAACGTTGTCATCTGCTGGTATTGATACATCAATTAGAAAGCATTTTTTTTCTTCATGATCTTTAACAACGATACCTGGTCTATTTGCCTTAATTTCTCTATCTGTGTGTATTGGCATATCCCAGAGTATGGTTGCTTTCTCGTTTTCTGTGACCTTTTCTGACGTGTGTTTATACCATCTTTTTTCTGTTGTTATTCCATAGTGTTGGCATAGCTTCCAGTGTATATAGGTCCCAGCTCTGTCGTGTCTGTGAATATATTCCTTCTTAGCCAGGACTGAGCAGCCAGAGATAATATGATTTATTGTTTCTTGTCCATCTCCACATATTCTACAGTTACTTGTTATATTTCTTTTCATTATGTGTTTTTGGTAATTTCTGGTGGGGAGGCTTTGGTCTTGTGCAGCAATTAAAAATCCTTCAGTCTCTGCTTTGAGTCCTGAGCTTCTCAGCCATTGCTGGGATTTTTCTCTGTCTATTTCTTTTGCATTTAGTTTAGCCCAGTATTTACCATGTAGGGGCTTTTCTTGCCATCGTTTTATCATGGTCCGTTACTGTTCTAGTTTTAGTTTGGATTTCATTTGTTTTATAGCTTTTGTTGTTTCTTCTTCTTCTTCTTCTTCTTCTTCGTATTTGTTAGGTAGATTGATTTCTTGTTTGTATTTGTTAGCTTCCTTAAATACTGAAAA